>NC_056732.1:1718906768-1718921768 GCF_019279795.1 Protopterus annectens | reverse complement strand
AGGTTTAGGTTTGGTGTAAAACATACCCATTGATTTGTGTGTTTAGATTATTGTTACAGATATGGTGGAGGGAGAGAAAGATGTTGATTAACAGCTTGTATAGCCTTGAAGTACTCACAACTTTAATGAACATTGCTCTAATCATTACTCTACAGGTATTATTACAGTATCCTATGGCTTGGTTTGGGCAGTGGTATGTTTGTACACAGTGTATACTTCAACTGTCTTATTGCTAAATTCTACTTCTCTTACCTGGTAGACCTGTGGAGGGAATGTTTTTAACACTACCTGACTGTTTCTATACATATTCCCATATTCCTAGTTATAATTCTGCACATACCTCTCAACCTCTTATTGCAAAACATCTGTACAGAGCTTGACAAACTGGGGGTACAAATAGGGCCATATTTTAAATATTGTTCTTATAAACATTTAGAAAGTTGCTAGAGTAACAGGATTTGTTTTAGTATACATTTTCTGAAGGATCTGATGTCTGAAACTCAAATGTATGTCATTATTTCATGACTGCAATCCTGAGATCATCACAGTGATTTGCCAGGAAAATAGAGGAACAGGCCAAAAATATGAGGCAAATATCTGGACATTCTGCACAAATCTGTGCAGTTGAGAGGTATGATTATGCATACAGCTTATTACCACTCCCAGGATTTGAACCATGGCTGTGTGTGCTAAAACTACAGCAATGTGTGTTTCGTCAGCGTGAGCTATTTAGAAAGTGCTGTCTCTTCCTTAAGTATTTTCTGTCTAAATCTCTCTTGGTTGTACAATCTGACCTTGTAATTACAACATTCTTATACTGACATTCCTAGACATATTTTTTTATGTAGCACAGTGTGAGAAACAGTTGACATAACAGTACTATTCACATACCATATCTTGGTGAATGCAACATGTGAGGCCATACAATACCAGAGTAATCACAACCAGTCCAGGATTTAGAACTTTATTGCCAGGCAGTTGCACTTCTATTTAAATATGACATGTATGGAATTATTACTGTCATATTGTTTGGTTTATTTAGTGGAAACAATACACATTTTTATAGTGCCAGGTGACATTTTACTCCTTTATATTTATTTGGTATGACTACTTAAGGCAGGATCGTTACTCACCAGCCTCATGATGCAGCCTTTGCAACCTGCTGGCATGGGCTTTCTGGTTCACAACCTGTTCAGCTGCAGCTGTAATGAGAATAGAGAAACATTTATGCATACCTATCCATCACATACACAGGCTAGACTTTGGTAAACAATTATTTCTATGAATACTTACACACTACTGGGGCATCTCCCCTGTCTCTTGCTGCTTGAACCCACTGTTCCAAGAGCGACTTCTTCCTCTGTTTCAAGTCGGCATGGTTGTGCCTGACCTGCTCACCAGTCCAAGAGATACCAGTGGCACTGGTGATATCATGGGCAAGACGTTCCCAGGCTTCCACTTTATATTGGCAGTCCTGGTACTGGTCCTGCAGCAGTCTCATGTCATGTTTTTTTACCAGGAATCCTACCATGACCTTGAACTCCTGTACGCCCTGCCTGGTAGCACATGCCCTCTTCAACTCCTGCCATACTGCCTACAGTGTAGAGCTACAACCAGTTATGAGCTGTATTCCTACCTGAGGGGTTTAAATACAGCCAATTTCCTACCCTTTGCCATGATTGGATGGTTTTGAAAATGCTGAGCTAAGCTAAGCTACGAGCAAACCTGCTTGGCTAAAGTTGGCAGTGCTTAAAGGGGTAGGTTTAGCATTGCTTACCAATGGGCAACGCCACTTAGCTGGGGTATTCATTGCTTAGTTTTCATATGTACACAATGCTTACACCCAATCAGCATAGCTGTGCAATGCTTAGCATTGCTTATGTTTTATTATATTGATCTAACACCTGTATTGGGATTGATTCATCATTCATTACATAATATAGATTTATTTACCTTCCCTGACATCCCCCAATGTGCTGTGATTAATTTATTCTTGTATGACTATACTGTATGGGTTACTTTTGTTTATATGGCAGTTTCACTACATTATTGCACTGACACCTCAAGTCTGGGCCTAATACACTACTCTGGTTGAGAAAAATTAGTTACTTCTTACATAAATATGCAAAAATTTAAAATTGTAATGGCATTCGTGGGGCTCAAACCATGAATGACTACATGCAAGACGTATTCCCTAACCACTACACTATTGCACTTATGCTTATGCTGCATGTCTATTGCGTTTTAACTTATCCTGCTGTTTCAGCTGGGCTAAGCATAGCTGAGCAATGGGCACACCTGTGCAGCTACACTTAAACTTTATTGCATATATTAAAAAAAATGTATTTGTTGTATTTTTTGTACCCTTCAGAATACCTATACTAATGCTGAACCTGTTATTCTATCAATGTTCTGGCTTTGTAGGGAGTCGGACGATTACCAAAATGACACAAAACCAAACCAGTGGGCTTTCAGGACAAGAACACCATCAGGGCAAAACTTTTATTGCACAAAAAAGAACAGATTAGGCACTTTCATCTGATTGTAGCATAGGACTTCATCATAATTTAAACACACATCTCATAAAAACATTTAAATACCTTTGCAATTAAGTCCCATGACCCTCAAATAAATTAATTGACAATCAAGTCAAAATTATTCACCTTAAAGGTAACTCTTACTAAAAGACCAACATTCTAATGAAATAACGTTGTTAACATTTTCATAATTATACTGCTACATGGTCCTTAAACTGTAAAAATATATATATATAAATATATATATATATATATATATATATATATATATATATATATATATATATATATACACACACACACACATACACTTGTATATAATAAGTTTTAAAAATGCAGTTACAAAATATGGAGCTGTTAACATACTAATATTTCTCTTACTAAAATATCATGCATTTAAAATTATATCACAATTGTCATTAACTATAAAACGTAAGATCTAAGTTTTAGTATGCTAATTATACTTAGATGGTCATTCAACCCCGGTGGATATAGCACCTCTAATTTTAACGGCCACTTAAGCTCTTTGGCCTCTAAAATATCCTTCCAGGGACCCCCCTCTTGGGTTCAAGTCAACCTTGTCTATACCAAAAAACAAAAAAACTGTGACTGTTATATTGCCCAATGTGTTTAGTTAAAGAATTTGTACTTCTACTATGTCTAATATCTAACTGGTGCTCATAGATGCGTTCCTTAAAGTGTCTTATGGTTTTACCCACATAATAACATGTGCACACTTTACACACAGCAATGTAAATAATACCCTTGGTGTTGCAATCGCAGTAAAAGGGTGGATAAAATGTTCTGCCATTAACTGACAGTGAATTCCCTTCCTTAATATATGGACACTGTGAACAGCCTCCACACTTATAGGTCCCAGTTCTCCTGTTGTGTGTTCCTGGCCATTCAAGGTGGTCTTTAATAGATTTCTATTTTTGAAATACCACCTTCGTTTTATTCCCAATGCATTCAACCACCCCTTCAAAGCAAGAAAAAATATTTCAATTTTTCTTCAGTATTTGAACTATACTGATATGAATTAAGCTGTAAGTTGTAATGAGTGCATGCGAAAAGCCATTGTTGCCATCTTTTTCTATAGCTATTACATCACCAAAATGCACTTCTTCATCCCACAATATAGGTTTGTAAAAACCCTCCTCTCTTTTCCTGACAACTTCGCTATAAATAGTGCAAATTAGAAATTCCGGGTAACCACACTGGGTGAGCATTTTCATCATTTTTTTTCCTCCTGTACAAAGGATCCTTCTTCTGAAACCAAAAGTGACAACCTAACATATTGGCCCTTAATGAGGCCTTTCTTTTCGTGGTACGAGTGACTGCTGTCATAATGGAGGAGGCTATTCAAATAAGTGGGCTTAAGAAAAATATTGCTCACATACCTCTGCTGAGTATAATCTTTACTAATTTCTACATCCAAGTAACTAATAATATTTTGATTCATATTATAAGTAAATTTCAAAAATGTAGTAGTGTTGTTACAATAATCAAGAAAAGAAGCAATAACATCCACCGTCCCCTTCCAAGCAATAAATATGTCGTTAAAAAAATGACAGTAAACATCCCAGTGTTTTTCATAGAGACACACCTTAGGAAACCTTTTCTCCCACTCCAACATAATAATTTTGGAAAAAATGGGGACACAAGTAGCTCCCATGGCCACTCTACATTTCTGCAAAAAATGTTGCCCTTCAAAAAACAAAAAGTTAGTTTTAGGGCCAATTTCCATCAGGGTAACTAAAACATAAACTTCATTGTTAGAAAAATTGCCTGTGGAAAACAAGAAATCCTGGAACCACTCAATACCCAACTCATGTGGAATGACATTAAATAAACTGACAACATCAATAGTCAAAAATGTCATTTCATCCCTAAATGGTAGGTTCCTGATTTTTCTTAAAAAATCCCAGGAATCTTTGCACACAGTGGAGTAAGCCTCTAGACATTTCTTTAGTTTGATACCTATATACTTTGCAAGGGGGTGTACTTTGACCTTAGATGCATTGACATTAGGACGAAGAGGGGGGTCCATCAAATCCTTGTGTATTTTGGGAAGTCTAAAGATGGCAGGAACAATGGGATATTCACAAGCCAAAACATTATATTCTTCAAAGGAAATGGCATCCTGATCTAACACGTCTTTAACTAAATAGTTAATATGTACATAGGACAAGTTCACTAAAATCACTGAGGCTTCTTCAAACATATTGTCATCAAATAACAGCATATTCTTTTTGTTACAATAATCCACCTTAGTCATAACAACAACCCCCCCTCCCACCCTTATCTGGTTTCATAGCTCTCAGCTTTTTATCCAAGCACAAGGTTTTAAGTAAATTGTGTTCTGCAAAGGTAAGATTGTATTCACCTTTAGAACAAACATTTCCCAGTACCTTCCTAAATTCAAACTTACAGATTTTTTCCAAAACAATAAGAGGTAACTGCAGAGGGGGATTAAACAAGCTTTTGCGAGTAAACTCACTAATATACTGTTGCTCATCATTATTTTTAAATAATAGACACAAGTTTAACTTTCTCATGAACAATTTGAAGTCAATTCATTCTCTGCCTTAGCATGCTCCGAGAGTATGAAGTTAAACCCCTTACTAAGGAACGTAGCATGTTCAACGTTAAAACTCTCTTCAGTGTAATTATATAAGTGAAAGTCACCTTCAAAGTTGGAAATAACTATTGGACCAGTCTGCGCCAAATCCTCATTGGTCAAACAGAAAACAAAAGTAGAATCAATATTCATGTCTATCTCTGTCGCCATTGTGGGTTGAAATTGGTAGATCCTCTCCACTGATTCCGATAGGGTTGCTGCTATTGTTTCCAGTTCCTCAGGCGTTCCGAACGCCTCAAAGGGTCCTGTTCTAAAGGGACATCCTGCCCATTTGGCTCCATCTGAGCCTGTGAATCCATGTTGTCATCTTCAAAGTTAGTCCCGGTATTGCGCAGAGCATTAGGTAAAGGATAGGCATGCCCCCTACTATATTCAAGCCTGTCTCTCTCTATTTTTTTGAGTTTCCGGTTACTAACATCATGGGAAACCCTATCGGCTTTTTCAAATATCTTTTGATATTTGTTACCACAGTGGACAAAAAGCAAGTCATTTTTAAAGTTTTTTTCTAATTCAATAATATCTTTTCTAAGGGAATCAAGTTCTTTGTTGCTATGCTGTATCATTATCCCCATCATTGCACAGCCCTGTTTGTCAAAAAAGTTAAACAACTCTAGATGCTGGGGTGAATCTGGGATTAACCCATTTGGAAATTTCCAGGTCCCAAGTCCCTTCGGGACTTGCTTATTGTTAATACATTCCCCAAAATACTTGTTTTCAATAAAATGTTTCCTGTATTTGATGACTTTCATCTCAAACTGTTCCATAGACATGTTGAACGTTAGGTTGACATTACTGATGTCTGTATTCAAATGAGCAGGTACGTTATTTAACCATACAGTAATAGGTACCGGTGAGTTATTATTGTCTTGTATATCCCCATTACACTCACCAGAACTGGTACTTTGTCCGTTAAAAAACTGCTGCAGAACAGATGGAGTATTAGACATACAAATGGCCTCTTGAACACTATTCCTGTTGGTCTCCAAATGTGAAATTCTATCAGAAAGTTGAGAAACCTGTTGTGAGAGTTGTTGTATCACTTGGCTTAAAAGCCCACTCTCTGGAACAGCTCCTCCCTGTTGCCCAGGCGGTGGAATCCCACAAGGTCCACAGGAACTGGAAATAGATTAAGACTGCATAATCCAAACAAACCCAGAACCAAAACAACACAAAATCAAACCAGTGGGCTTCTAGGACAAGAACACCATCAAGGCAAAACTTTTATTGCACAAAAAAAAAACAGATTAAGCGCATTAATCCGATAGTAGCATAGGACTTCATCAGAATCTAAACACACATCTCATAAAAACCATTTAAATACCTTTAGAATTAAGTCACATGACCCTCAAATAAATTACTTGACAATCAAGTCAAAATTATTCACCTTAAAGGTAACTCTAACTAAAAGACCAACATTCTAATGAAATAACATGTTAAATTTTTATAATTATACTGCTACATGGTCCTTAAACTGTAAAAAAAAAAAAAAAAAAAAAAAAATATATATATATATATATATATATATATATATATATACACTTGTATATAATAAGTTTTAAAAATGCAGTTACAAAATATGGAGCTGTTAACATACTAATATTTCTCCTACTAAAATGTCAAACATTTAAAATTATATCAGAATTGTCATTAACTATAAAACGTAATATCTAAGTTTTAGTATGCTAGTTATACTTAGATGGTCATTCAACCCCAGTGGATATAATGCTTCTAATTTTAACTGCCATTTAAGCTCTTTGGCCTCTAAAATTCCTTCCAGGGACCCCTTCTTGGGTTCAAGTCAACCTTGTCTATACCAAAAAACTAAAAAACTGTGACTGTCATATTGCCCAATGTGTTTAGTTAAAGAATTTGTACTTCTGCTATGTCTAATATCTAACTGGTGCTCATAGATGCGTTCCTTAAAGTGTCTTATGGTTTTACCCACATAATAACATATGCACACTTTACACACAGCAATGTAAACAATACCCTTGGTGTTGCAGTTGCAGTAAAAGGGTGGATAAAATGTTCTACCATTAACTGACAGTGACCCTTCCTTAATATACTGACACTGTGAACAGCTTCCATGCGTGATATCATTTAAATGCATGACGTTTTAGTAAGAAATTGAAATTCAGTGAAATAAGTTTTCAGTGAATCAAAGCAAGACCTATATATATATATATATATATATATATATATATATATATATATATATATATATATATATATATATATATATAGGTCTACTTTGAGTCACTAAAAACTCATTTCACTGAATTTCAAAACACTCACACCAAATCGCTGAAAGTTCATATCACTGAAAACTCATTTCACTGAATCACATTTCACTGAATGTAAGTACTGCTGGGCAAATAAAAGGTATATGCCCTTTTCCAAACTGTAGTGTGATCCTGGAGTTAGTATATATAATTAGGGGGGTGGGGGGCACAGCCCCCCATATTGTGGGGTATGGGGGGCGTAGCCCTCCACCTACTTTTGGTTTTATATTGTTAGCTTTAAGTGAAATGAGATTCATAAATATAAAAGCTAAGTAGGTGAGGGGCTATGGCCCCCACACCCCCTAATGTGGGTGCTGTGTCACCCACAGCCCCCTGACTATATATACTAACTCCAGTATCACACTACAGTGGGGAAAAGGGGCATGCACATTTTATTTGCCCAACAGTACTTACATTCAGTGAAATGAGTTTTCAGTGATTTGAGCTTTCAGTGATTTTTTTTTTTTGAGGCTGAATTGAAATTCAGTGAAACGAGTTTTCAGTGAATCAAAGAAGACCTATATACATACCTATATATAATATATATATATATATATATATACACACACACACACACACACATATACCTATAAATATATATGTATATATATATATATATATATATATATATATATATATATATATATAGATAGAGAGAGATAGTTGATATAAATATATATACATATATATATATATATATATATATATATGTGTGTGTGTGTGTGTGTGTGTGTGTGTGTGTGTGTATATATATATATATATGTGTGTGTGTGTGTATGTGTATATATATATATATATATATATATATATATATATATATATACACACACACACACACACACACACACACACACACACACACACACACACACACACACACACACACATACTAACATACATCACCTGAGCTGAGAGAAAAGAGGACCTTATTTAAAGTTTGCTTTCAATCCTCATTAGATTACTATTTTACAGTTTAATAACTTTGGCACCATTCATTCAACCAATACTAAATTACAAGCCCACATTTACTTCTGAGGGTATTAGCCATACCATGTGTTGTAGTACGTGGACTACTGGTTTATGATATAAGAATGTCATTTGGTCTTGATAAATATGCAAAAGCAACCTTTAAAGCAGGAAAACTGCAGCACCAAGAAAACATCAGTTTGGGCAGTAGTGAGGGACTTAGGGACACAGATAGATAGTAATTTAGCCTTTGACCATCATGTGTCTACAGTAGTAAGGAAATCCTTCAGTGCTGCACAACTTATAAATAAAGGTATGGCATGTAAGTCCAAGGAAGTCATTGTTACAGTATATTCTGCATTCATCAGACCTATCATTGAGTCAGTGTCCCCTTTAAAATGTACCTTACCAGGCAAATCCAACAACTGGAATGTCCACAGAGGTTCCTCACTAAAAGAATACAGGGGTTAAGTAAAATGTCCTATGCAGACCGCCTCAAGGTTCTATCCCTGTATTCTGTCTCCTACAGGCTTTTGAGGGGTGGTCTATGCCTGGCATACATGGCATTGTCAGACCCCACTCTGTTGGACCTCCTGCATATCCCCAAAACAAACAACACCAGAACTGCCCATTTTAAAGACTTAAACCTTGCCTGTAATATAAAAATGACCTGCTGGAGAGACAGGTATGTATCCCAGAGATTACCCCATCTCTGGAACAGGATCCACATCCATATGAAGCAGAGTTCTTCCCTAACCCAATTCAAGTATAACCTGGACAATTGGATGGGGAACAGGAAATTCATCCCTGGTTTGGCACCTATGTCTCTAATGGACACAGGCAACCTGTAAATGGTTTATATTCTAGGCCTTAGCTTGTAAGTGTTTCATCTCCCAATCCCCTGCTTACATTTAATCAAGATATTTGAGATGCATGGTTAGGCTTAAAAAGACCCTTGTGGTTATTAGCCTGGTAAACACCCATGAACCTATAAGAACTTGATATAATTATGAACTTCTCAGGGAGTGTATAAATATTTGGGAACTGATGAAGGCTCAACAATAAAACATGAACAAATGAAAATAAAACTTAGTAAGGAATACTTTAGAAGACTTAAATTAATTCTGAAAATGACATTGACATCTAGGAACAAAATTCAAGGTATAAACCAATTTGCTCTTCCTATCCTAGCTTACAGTTTTCACATGACTGACTGGCCCCAAAATGTGTTGGATAGAATAGACAGGAAAACAAGAAGGTTGCTTCATGCTCATCAAATGATTTATAAAAATCAGTGCATACCAAGATTATATATTCCCCGTTCCGAAGGAGGTATGGACCTCCTTGAAATTGATTTTGTGTGTAGATCTGCAGCCGTGGGACTGCACACATATATGCTGACCTCACAAGACTCAGACTTAGTGAAAGTCTTGAAATATGAGAAGAATAAATTTAAGATGACTTCCCTGCTAAATTTAGCAGAAGAATATCGGCGTCTAACAGGAATGGAAATCAAACCAGAAGTAGATAAAAATCAGGCAGCAACTGAATGTGCCAAAAAACAAAAGAAAGAATATAAGATGAAAGATCAGATGAGAAGGCAAGAAATGTGGGAAATGTATAAATATAGTTGCAAGTGTAGAAAAGTTCTGTAAGAACCTCATGCTGATCAGGAACGAATGCAGTAATGGTGAATGAGAAGTGAATTCAAACCAAGAGATGAAAGGTTAATATTGGCAGCCCAAGACAGTGGGCTACTTACACATTGTTTTACAAAATCCATTGAACATGTTGGAGAAACAGATGAATGTAGGCTTGTAAAACAGAATTGGAAACAGTCTCACACCTTGTTGATGTTTGTGACATACTAATGGCAGAAGGACTATATACTGAAAGACATAATAATGTGGGAAGACTGTTATACTGGGGTTTTTGTAAACATTATGGTATTGACATGGCTGAAAAACATTGGAAACATGAGCCCCATAGCATCATATAAAATGATGAATTCTACATCACATGGGATCACCCATTACCAACAGTTCTAAAGATATATGGTAGAAAACCGGATATAGTGGTCCATGAAAAGAAGACAAAAGTAGCATTGATCACTGAAACTGCCACACCTAGTGACTGCAGTGTCTTGCATACGGAGAGACACAAAGACATAAAATATTAGGATTTGCAGGCAGAAGGGAGAGCAATGTGGAAGAAATATACCCAGACTGTTCCAATAGTAGTAGGAGCAACAAGTCTTATAAAAAAGAATCTACAATTGTATTTAGATATGTTACCACTGTATGCAACTCCATACTAATTCCAGATAGAGCCATTACTGGGTACACTGCGGGTGCTGTGAAGAGCACTTCTGACTGACATCAAAGATTGAAATAATACTAATTTTATGAACTTCAATTGTACTTTGACTTAGGAATGGGGTCCATTCCTGTCATGGTATTAGAAACTCAAATGATTTGGAGAAGTTAAGAAAGTGAGTATAAAAATAAAATAGATGTTCTATTAAATTAATTTAAGGAGCAGGTATATAATATAGGGATTCCTATTACAAGAATGAAAGTTCACTACTTCAAACTTGTAATAGGAAGCTTCACTTCTGCGAAAGTTCACTTTAACGAAAGTGAACTTTTGTATAAGTGCACTTCACCGAAAGCACCGCAGCACATTGGAGGACATAAAAAACAAGCTATGTCCTCCACTATGGTGTGATAGTCATGGACCTTAGGGTTAGGGCATGGGTTAGGGTAAGGGGATAGTTAGTAAAGCTATCCCCTTACCCTAACCCATGCTCTAACTCTAGGGTTCATGACTATTGCACCATAGTGGAGGACATTGCTATGTCCTTCACTGAGCTGCAGTCGTCACGGACCTTAGGGTTAGGGCAGGGGTCATGGTAAGGGGATAACCCGTGCCCTAACCCTAAGGTCCGTGAGTACTGCACAGAAGTTCAGTACAACACCTGTTCGTTGTACTGAACTTCGCTTAAGTGCACTTTTGATTAAGTGCACTTTCGCTGCAGTGAGCATTCCATGCACTATTTTGAAATAGTGAAAATTCGATCTAGTGTATGGAATCCTTAATATAGATATGGTGCATTCAGTAAGGCAGAACATTGATAATGTACATGAACATGAGCCTAGACCATATTTCTCATCTGGGTCTTATTACAGAAGCCATGTGACTAAACATAATGTACTGTGTTATGTAATGTGATATAATGGAAGGCTAAACTTAAAAATATAAAAAAATGGTTGAAATTAAGGATAAGAGTGGATAAATGATCACCTAGATTTTATTTATAAAAAATGCAATAATTTGAAATTAAAATTGAGCTTTAATTTTACACACACACACAAACACACACAAATATATATATATATATATATATATATATATATATATATATATATATATATATATATATATATATATATATATATATATATATATATATATATATATATATATATATATATATATATATATATATATATATATATATATATATATATATATATATATATATATATATATATATATATATATATATATGTATATATATATATATATATATATATATATAAATATATATATATATATATATATATATATATATATATATATATATATATATATGGGTCTATTTCAAAATATCAAATACATTACCAAATCCCATTTTGTCGAACCTCACTTCAACAAATATTATTATATCGAACTCCCAAAACTACAAAAAGGAACCCCATGAAAGGAAACACTTAACCACCATAGTGAACTTTGCCTTTTCTCCATTGTAGTGCGATCTTGGAGTTCATATATTTAGTTAGGGGGGTGGGGGGGGGGTGAAGCCCCCCCCTCACTTGGAGTTTTTTTTTTTTGTTCTTCTGTTTGCTGTTTTGTGCTGGTGGACAAGTGGTTCCTTTCTTGGGGTTTCCTTTTCGAAGTTCTGGGGGTTCGATATAATAAGATTCAATGAAGTGAAGTTCGATAAAATGTGATTCGATAAAGTAAGTATTCGATAATTTGAAGTAAATCCATATGTATATCTATATCTATATCTATATATATATATGTATATATATATATATATATATATCTATATATATATGGTCTATATTATATCAACGAAAAATCAAAATCTCGAATGGTGTAAACAGCGAAAATGCCAGACATTGATGTGTGTTTTGTGAGATTGCAAAAGCATGAAGATCGGGAAATTTGCCCATTCCTCACTGTTGTGTGATCTTGGAGTTGGTATATATAATTACTGGGGGGTGTGGGGGATGCAGCCCCCACAATAAAGGTTTCAATGTTATGCATTTTTGCTATTTACAGTGTTCGTGTTTTTGATTTTTTGTTGATATAATATAGACTATATATATATATATATATATATATATTTTTTTTTTTTATTATTATATATTTCTTATTTGTAATGGTGATGGACAGGTTGACAGACAAGATCAGACAGGAGTCCCCGTGGACTATGATGTTTGCAGATGACATTGTGATCTGTAGTGAGAGTAGAGAACAGGTGGAAGAGACCTTGGAGAGGTGGAGATATGCTCTAGAGAGAAGAGGAATGAAGGTCAGCAGGACTAAGACAGAATATATATGTGTGAATGAGAGGGAGGATAGAGGAATGGTGAGGATGCAGGGAGTAGAGGTGGTGAAGGTGGATGAGTTTAAGTACTTGGGATCAACAGTTCAGAGTAATGGTGAGTGCGGAAGAGAGGTGAAGAAGAGAGTACAGGCAGGATGGAGTGGGTGGAGAAGAGTGTCAGGAGTGATTTGTGACAGATGAGTACCAGTAAGAGTGTAAGGGAAGGTCTGCAAGAGGGTAGTGAGACCAGCTATGTTATATGGCTTGGAGACAGTAGCATTGACAAAAAGGCAGGAGTCAGAGCTTGACGTGGCAGAGTTGAAGATGTTAAGATTTGCATTGGGTGTGACGAGGATGGACAGGATTAGGAATAAGTATATTAGAGGGTCAGCCCAGGTTGGAAGGTTTGGAGACAAAGCCAGAGAGGCAAGATTCCGTTGGTTTGGACATGTGCTAAGGAGGGATGCAGAGTATATTGGGAAAAAAGATGCTAAGGATGAAGCTGTCAGGTAACAGAAAACGAGGAAGGCCTAAGATAAGGTTTATGGATGTGGTGAGAGAGGACATGCAGGTGGTTGGTGTGACAGAGCAAGATGCAAAGGACAGGAAGGAAACAGTTGATCTGCTGCAGTGACCCCTGATGGGAGCAGCCGAAAGAAGAAGAAGAAGATATATATATATATCTAGCCCCCCCATGCCACCCTAGTAATGGGTGCTAACCCCAACCCTAATGCTGCCATTTCACCAACCCTAACCTTTCACCTTAATGCCATTAAAACCTTCCTGTAACACTGTCACTACACCAGACAGACTCAGACACACAAAGAGACACAAATGCACACAAACAACACTACATCTATCCCCAACCTACCCTTACCTTAAAATACACAAACACACACAAACACACAACACCCATTCTTCACTCATCCCCAAGCCTAACCCTGACTCACAGGCATGCTTGCATACATACATACACACACACACACATACACACACACACACACACACACACACACACACACACACACACACACACACACACACACACACACACACACACACAAACACACTCTCATCCCTCAACCTTACTTACTTGTCTCAACATTCCATACCATCAATATGATCATTGTTTGGCCATCCATACCATCAACTTTAAAGCACACCCCTGCATTTGTCAGACAAAAATGTATGTTGAGTAAAACACAGGGCACCCATACACATACACACACACATATTTATATACTCAGGCTCACACAGTTTACATCCATAATTTGCAATGGTGTAATTACATTTCCTTCATCTGGACTTCAATAAATTATACCAGCTCTATACACACCATAATGTCTGATTGTCACGTGTTTGATTTTTAACCTTTTTGGGAACTGGTCTTTAAAATATTTCTTCACATTTCTTCAGTACTCTAAGGGATGGTAGATGAACAAATGGAAACTGAATTTTAATCTTCAAGCAGTGATGCCTCACAAATATATTCACTGACACTGCATGCAACGTTCTAACAGACCAGTGTTAAATACTGCTTTTAACATTTTCTGCTATCAGTATAATGAAACCTTTATAGTTTGTGGCTATGAAAGCCTATTTTATGTGATGGTATCATGCAAAATTAATATGCAATACTTAAAGCAATGGCTATATCAGACTATTGCCGTATATATTTAAAATGTTACTTTGGTGCTTGCAAAGCTATTTCATCTAATACGTGATGCATTATTACTGAAATATTCCTTGGTATTGGTTGCTATAAATGCATAATTCTTGTTACATTGTTTGTCTAGCTCCTACATAATGTTAAAAAAGTCCACTTTAAGAACAAAGCAGGAGCAGAAGTATTTTTTGATGACAATGGAGACCCAGCAGCTATATATGGCTTTGATAACCAGCAGATATTCCCAGATGGCACCATTAAGTGTGTCAGTGTTGGCAACATATATCTAA
>NC_056732.1:1718706768-1718901768 GCF_019279795.1 Protopterus annectens | reverse complement strand
TTCAGGAGAGTTTTAAACAGACCAACAACTGGTGTCTTAGTCACGATTTCGAACTAAATGCAAATAAATACATCATCATTCCTTTCGGTAAAAGCAATGTCTCTTCACACTATCAAATTAACAACAATACCCTACATACTTACAAAGTGGTAAGAGATCTGGGATCACAAGTAGACTGCGACCTTAACTTTGACCACCATGTATCTACTGTAGTAAGGAAGGCTTTCTACACAGCACACTTGATTAGCAAAGGCATCATATCTAGAGCAAAGGAGGTTATAACCCCTCTATACTCGTCACTAATCAAGTTCATAATTGAGTATAATGCTCTTTTCAAGATGTACCATACAAGGCACCTGCAGCAATTGGAGAGACCTCAGAGGTTTCTAAATAAGAAGATCAAGAGACTCCAGCATGTGCCTTATAAAGACCAGCTAAAGTCCCTGTCACTATACTCAGTATTGTATAAACCTCTTAAGGGAGACTTATGCCTGTCTTACAGAGCAATCTCTGACCCAAACCTAATGAATTTCCTGCACATCCATAAATCAACTGGGATTAGAGCCACCCATTCCAGGGGCCTGCAGCTTGAATAGGATGTGCTGGAGGGACAGATTTGTCTCCCAGCAACTGCCACATCTTTAGAATAGGCTATCAATTCATGTGAAGCAGAGCACCTCTATGACACTGTTCAAAAGGAACCTGGATGAGTGGATGGGGCACAGTAAATTCTTACCTGAAATAGCACCCACAAACCTACTGGATATGGGCAGTCATTATTAAATACAATCCTGGGTATTGACTACAGTATCTTTGTTATTACATTGGGATGAAACGGCTAGGCTTAAAATGACCTCTGGGTTGATAGCCTAGTAACCTCCTATGATCGGGTCTATATTATATATTCAAAGTTTCAAAACTTCGAATCCCATATGTTCGACAACATATGATCGAAGTTTGAAACTTTGAATATATAACAAAACATCAAAGAAAAATAAATAAAACTTATCTTAATGCTCCGAGCAGGGGGCAAACCCCCCTGCACCCCACACCCCCCATACTTAAATATGCCAACTCCGAGATCACACTGTATGGCGCCATTACATTTAACTTTCAAACTTTTCAAAGTTCGATCATATGGTGTCGACAATATGACATTTGAACTTTGAAAAGTTCATTCATGTAATAGCAATTCCTATGATCCTATGAGCTGTGGGCAGCAGCGCAGACTCTCCATGGTTCCCTATAGGGGAAGAGTTGTACAGACCATCCACTTTGGGTGTATTTGCCAGCCTATTCTGATCTACGCCAGGGACCCATGCTAATGGAGGGGGGGTGGGGATATGTGCCCCTATTGGCCAGTGTGCACCTGTCATAAAGCCCAGCCCTTGGTCAGTAAGCTACTTGTTGTCTGGTGTCCAGTTGCCCAGCCTGAGATTGCTCTGTTGAGTGAAAGTTGGACATAAAACCAATGAAAGTGCCAAACGTAATACACTCAATGTGGGTTTGCTTAGAAGTGGATGACATGATGGTATGGAGGTGGTGTAAAGGCAATGTAGTAAAGCCACTTAACTTGGGATACTACTCAGGAGGAGGACAGGTCAGAAAAGGTGTGGGAATTGTGGTGAGGGAGAGGCTTTAGAAGGCCTTGAGGGATGTCATCAGAATTAGTGACAGACTCATGGCAAATAGACTCCAGCCTAATGAAAGTATAGAATTCATAATCTCAGCCTATGCCTCATGACAGGGTTGTGATAGTGATGAAAAGAGTGCATTCAGACAGCTGTTGCAGGACCCACTGGCCAACATGAATTGGTGCTGATAATGGGGAACTTGAATGCACACATCTGGACAGACAGGACAGGATATGAGGATTGCCTGGGTCCACATGGGTAGGGCAACAGGAATAAAGATGAGGCCATTCTAGACTTCTGTCTGACAAATAGTTTGATAGTTGCCAACACATGGTTCAGAAATACAGACAGTCAGAAGCTTACATGGCCAGCATGCAACTCAAGTAGACTTCCTCTTAGTAAGGAAAGGAATCAGTGATTGCAAAGTCATCCCCAACGAAACATTCATCCCACAGCATAAACCAGTGGTTGCCAAAATCAGCTGCAGTGGTCAGAGGAGATGTTAAGGTCAACAGAAGCCAGGCTGAAAATCTGGAAGTTCACTAGAGAGAAAGCACAACAGTTCAAGGAAATACTCAGGGCTCTAGCACTCCAAGAAGAGGGGGAAATAGGTAATGCAAGAATCTGAGAATCAGCTTGAAAGTTTATGACAGCTCCAGATTTGCAGTCATCTGTAAACTTGGTCAGCCACAAACCCTTGATGTTGACTTTGATATCATAGGTTCCATGTGCCCAAGCCACTGTCCTACAGTAGGAGAGCAGGGTAAGATCAGTGTCTAGGATGCCAAAACTTCAGAGCTTTCTTGCCTCAGAACGGGGAGGCTAGAGCCCTGACAGGTAAATGTGTGCTAGTTAAAAGGAACACATGTCCATACTCTGACATTAAAAAAAGAAAAAAATTAGGGGGATTGGTGGGGGGTGCATGACTGCAACAATGATCTAGTAAGTTTAGGTACACCATAGTAATATGGTTGTTTATTTAATTTTGTTTACCAGAGTAGTCCACTGATCACAATGCAAGTACAGCTCAAGTGAAGAAATTAAAAAAAAATCAAATTAATAAAAAAAAAAAAAAAAAAAAAAAACAGAACTAATTCATAAACATGAAGTAATTACAGTAGGTGCAAAGTCACTAGACAACTGAAACAATGAACAGCCATCATTGGTCATTGTTAGATTACTATTGCATGGGATGAATACCAGAGTTTAGGAATAAAAGGAAGAAGAGGTTTGAGAGTCCTGGAATCCCTGGGGAATAGTTCTAGCACACCCTTCTATGGACCTAGAGAAAACGAAATCTAATTTGTAGTGGTCGATAAAAGCATGCAAAGATGACTAAGTTCTTGCTTCTACTATATTTCCAGAGATCACCCCTTTCGAGAATGGCAAAGTAATAGCCAAAGCTCTGGTAGAGTGGGCAGTGACTTCACCTGGGAGTGTTTTATTATGGTAAGAATACCAAAATGGAATAGCATGGAGCAACCATTTAGAAATGTCTTCTCCTTGTCTCTTTCTCTAATCTTTGTAGAAAATGAACAGATGATCAACAATCCTGAAAGATTTTATCCTGTCATTATGGTTCCTGAGCTGCCTATGCACATCTAGAGTTTGCAAAATTCTCTTTCCCTCATTTCTAGGTTCTGGAAAGAAAACAGGGAGTTGAATAGCATGACCCAATGTAAACTCTAAAACAACCTTAGGCATAAAGGAAGGATATGTAGGTACTCTTCTTGGAGAAGTCAGAGCAATGTGGAAAACTGCTTTCCATGATAAGCACTTTATATCAGCATCATGAGCAGGTTCAAAAGGAAACAATGTAATCTTTCCAGTACAAAACTAAGATACCAATAATGATCCACTTGTCATCTATGTGGGAAGATGTAAAATCCCTTTCAAAAAATTGCTTGACTTCAGGTATGAAAAATGGAGGATCAAAGGGCAGGCAAGCAGATGGCTGAGAGACAAAACTTGGTAAAATACTAAGAGAGACTAGATGGTAATAACTCACACAGAAGAAGCTGAAGACTGGGGTATATCAAACAGCCTGTATGAGTAAGTCTATTTTCTGAGGAAACTGGTGGTAATTGCCCTTGGCTTTTTTAAGAAGAAGAGAGAACCATTGTTACCTGGGCCAAAAGTGAGTCACAAAAATTATCTTTGGAGAGTCCTTCTGTATCTTTAGAAGAAACCTGTTTATCAGAGGCAAGAGTGGAAAAACATATAGCAACATTTCTGACCATTGGAATGAAAAAGTATCTGCCTTCCAAGCCTGATTGCAAGGATCCCTGGGTCAGAATTTCTTTGTCTGTCATGGCTTGAGGGAAACAGATCTACTTGAGCAATTTCCCATAGTTGGATCACTTCCTGGAAGACCGCCTGTGATGTCCCCACTCTGGGCCAGTAATCAAGGAGCCTGAATCCTCACCACTGACACTGGAGAGGGATGTTCACTTTGAACAAAAATGGATATACCTAGTATTTTCAGGTGCAGCTCTCTGCATCAAGTACAATTTACCTTAAGAGCACACAGGGAACACACTCAGTCTGGGGGCAGCCCCCCCCCACTCTCTCCAGGTCTACAATAAGAGTGCCCACTGGCACAGCTGTACAGTTGAGTCCTCAGCTGAGTATTCCAAACCAAGTCCTCCACCACTCTCTCTGTGAAACCAGTGCTCTGTGTTCCTGCTGCAAGTAGCAGACACACACACACACACACACACACACACACACACACACGTACACCTGCCCACACTCACGCACGCATGCACACACACACACACACACACACACACACACACACACACACACACACACACACACACACACACACACACATAAAAGGCTGGCACAGAATTACAAGCTCTGCTACCTTTCTCAGACTATAAGGTAGTTTTACTTCATGCAGCTAGCTACTCTATGGCTTTTACAAGGGTCCCCAATTATACTGAGTAAAATAAATACTAATGCAAATGGTAGTGTTTGACCAATGCAGCAAGGCTTTCAGGACTGGCCACAGTGTCACCAAAGGTTAAAATATTCTCAAAGGTTAAAATATTCTTTAAAAGACCAGCCACAATGAAAAGCTTAAATATATTTAATAATAAATAATAAAGGAACGTGAAAATACTAAATATCTATTTACAATAAACACCAGCATTTCAACCATAGGAATTACTGAACAGAAGAGGACCTAAAATTGACCCTTGTAATACACCCGTAGGGTTGTGAAGATAGGGGGAAATAGAATTTTCCCATTTAACAGCATGCTCTCTGTTGAAGAGAGAGCTTTGGAACCATTTAAGTGACTGAGGGGTTAGTACTATACTGGAGTGCTGTGAGAGGAGGATAGAGTGAGAGATGGTGTTGAATGCTTTCGAGAGTTCCAAGAAAAGGTCTGATACAATGTGTCCTGAGTCTCGGGCTTTATTGACTATGTCTAAGAAGGCTATTAGTGCAGAGAATGAGCTGTGACCCGGACAGAAACCGTGGTGTGCTGGGGAGAGGATATTGTTGGTTGGAAGGTAGTGTAAGAGTTGTCATTGTACATATTGTTCAAGGATTTTAGGGTGGGGAAATGTATAGCAATGGGTTGGAAATCAGACATATCGGTTGATGGGCCTCCTTTATGAAGTCATAAGATGATTGCTTTTTTTCCAAAGGCAAGGGACATACAATTCTTATATAGATCTGTTAATAAGAGTACTAATGGGCTAGTCTACTGAGTCATCAACAGTTATAAGGAATTTAGCAGGACCAGTTTCCTCCCACATTCCAAAGAAATGCAGTAGGTGGATTGGAAACTCTAAATTGACCATAGGTGAGAGTGTGTGCATGGGTGAGTGGTACAAATGAATTACTATGGCAGAACTAGCCACCTGGTGGTGTAAAGCTTGGCTCAAGATGATTGTCACTGTGAAGAGACACCCCAACCCTATGTGCAAAATGGGAAAAGGGGTTGAGGATGGCTGGACTATTGGCTGAATTAGAACATGGCTTTAGATTCAGGAGAAGTTTTTTGATGTAGGAGGTAGGGATGGGTGAGAGATTGTTTTTTGGCTGGGACTGATGTGTGGAGATGGAGGAGGTGTTAAGGCTTGGAGAGGAAAGATAGAAAGTAGATGGGGTATTGGGGTGGGTCTGAGGTATAGAGTGTTGTGATGGAGGAGGAAAGGAGGGTATAGAGATAGTTTTATTTGGGAGGTGAAAAGAAAATTTAGAGGTAATGTTAGCAATACTATCAATAAAGTAGGAGTTAAATATGCTGGCTATATATTCTGGAGGCATGTCAGGATATGGGCGGGGATTGGGTTTGATGCCAGGGTGTAGGAGATTATTGATGGATGACCAGAATAATTTGGGGTTATTTTTTACATTTGTTTGCTGGTTCCAGAAGTATTGCTTTTTGTCTTTAGAGATGCATTTTTTAGCTTGGTTTCAGAGCTGTTTATAATGGATGAACTTGGAAGGTTTTTTTAGATTTAAGCCAGAGTTTCCATACTTTGTCCCTATTAGTCATGATTTCTGTAGTGGTCTTTGTTAACCATGTGGTTCTTATTCTTTTCTTTCTGGTAGGATCTAGACTATCCAAGAGTTTTAGAAAGGAATTGTTGAAACAGAGTAGAGTGCCGTCCAATGGAAGAGTTTTAAAGGTATTCCAGTTAAAACTTTTTGGTATGGTATTAAATGTCTGGGGATTAAATGTTGATAGGTTTTGGACAAGTTTGATATTGTAGGTTTTAGGGAAGGATGAACAGGTTCAGATAGCATAGACATGAAGGTGGTCACTAATGGAGTTGGATATGGTGCCGGATGTTACGTATTTGGAGGGGTCTGAAACAAGAATCTAGTCTAAGATGGAGCCTTCATTTGTTTTATTGTTATACCTAGTAGTGGTGGGGATTAATTGGGTGAAATGATACAGGTTTATGCTTGTGGGTGATTATTAAGAGAAAATGGAAGCTCAATCAATATTCATGTCACCTAAGATAATTGTTTCATTCTTTTATAGTATGGGTAATCCAAGGAAGGATCTTTTCAAATACTGGTGTATTATTTCCAGGGGGGATGTATAGGACAATAATACAGAGTATTTTTTGAGCAGTTGATTTCCAGAAAGGAGATCAGAATCTCAGAATTTTGGAAATAAGGAATAGAGTCTGCAAAGGGTGGGATGTTAAAGGTGTTGGGGTAGATGATGACAATACCACCTCCTTTTTTATTATGTCTATCTGCCCTGAGTACACTAAAGTTAGAAGGTAG
Organism: Protopterus annectens; assembly: GCF_019279795.1. Lineage (NCBI taxonomy): Eukaryota > Metazoa > Chordata > Ceratodontiformes > Protopteridae > Protopterus > Protopterus annectens. The sequence continues at coordinate 1,718,894,875 of NC_056732.1, read as the reverse complement.
AAACTGAGAATCCTGTATAGAGGGTTTTAACCAGGTTTCTGTTGCAGCTAGAACATAGGTTTCATTTTGGGAGAACCAGGCATGTAACCCAGTGGTTTAATTACAGATACTTTGAATATTTAGTGTAGTTATGTGAAGTGTTTTTGTACTTTTAGGGGAGTTAGGCTTTGAAGAGATGAAAGGGGTCGGGGGCCCAGGGTTGGAGTACATGTCACCAGAACAGATAAGTGAAGCAAAGGTATAGTAGAGATGGAGTATGATGTGTGAGAGCTTATAGACTGTATAGAGAAAGAAGTGGTGTTGAATGTTGGGTGTATAGTATAAGGAGTAGTTGGTGGAGAGAACGTGAAGTTTGGCACAGAGGAGAGGAGTTGAATAATATAGGCTAGGACCAATTTTTGAAGAGGGACAATGAGTGGAACATGTATGGTCAGTTAGAGAGTTTATTTTGGGAAGTAATGGTTAGGGGTGTAATGCCATAGCATGTGTTAGAAGTAAGAGAAAGAGGGAGAGAAGGCATGGGAGTATTGTTCTTTGAGGGAGGAGAGACATTTTGACAAAGTGATGTATGAGAATGAAGTGGAGATACTTTGATTGGAGGAAGTGAAGTGGAGGAAGGTGATTAGGTGTATAGTGAGGGATAGTGTCTAGGAGAGTATAAATCTAATGAAAGAGGGGGTACAGTAGGGGAGTGGAGTGAGCCCGAGTGTAACGAGGGCAAATGGAGTGGGTTATCAGGAATATAAGAACTCGCCTGCAGGTGATCTGGGTTTATGAACTTGAAGAAGAAATTGGTGTTCAGATCACAAAGGCCTTGTGGGGTTGTACCAGACTTTCAACCACAGGAAAATTAAAAATGACACCCTATTCTGTTCAATATTTTCATAAACAATCTCCACCAAGCTATCCCACATGGCTCCCTAGTCCAACATGCAGATGACTCCACTGCTCAACCCCTGACATAAATATTTAACAGCAAAATACCCAAACAGCATTTTCCACTGTAGAAACTTAGTTTCACAAAAATCACCTTTCTTTAAATGCCAGAAAAATTAAGCTGATGGTCTTCACTCCCAAGAGAAGTATAGCTATCAATAAAGCCGACCACAAAGTATTCTCTCTTAACGCTAACAAAATTGAGCTAGTAACCCATACCAAATTGTTAGGGGTAATAATCAATGAAAACATCAAATTCGATCTGCACATCCAAAATAATATGAGTAAAACACATAAAAAACTTGGGTTACTCTACAGACATAATAGATTCCTCTCCCTACCAACTAAACAAGTAGTAGATTTATCTTACCTGCTTCCCTCTTCAACCTACAGTGCACCATTAATAACCAACCCACAGTCCTCACTGAAAACAAAATTAGAAACTTGCTGTAACAAGATTGCTAAATTTGCTTCAAACAGTCACTACTCTACTCATCACTGTATTGCTATAAAAAAAATTACAATGGCTTGAATTCCTCCACTAATTATTACATCTTCTGCTCATGACTACATATACAATTATTTATAAATCTCATGAATGTCTTGGCCTTAGCTCCCTACTTATACTTTACAACCCCATTAGGCCTTTGCAATCTGAACACCAATTTCTTCTGCAAGTTCATAAACCCAAATTACCTGCAGGCGAGTTCTTATATTCCTGGTATATTGCTTGAATATGGAATAACTTACCCACTTCTATTCGTATACAACAAAGACCCTCTAACTTCAAAACTGCACCATTTAATCACCTTCTCTTCAATTGGACATGTATCTAGTTATTGTTCGACTTTTGTTTCCATGATAACTCCTAACAAACTTTCAAATACTCCTGATTCTCATAACTTCCTAACTGATTCTTCCCCTTTTCCCTCCCCTATCCCACTTTCCTTCTACTTCTATGTTCTACGTTCCTATGCTCTTCTCTCTTCAAAAGGTTTAGTGTTGACTCAATGTAATACCTGAATTTACTTACACTCCTTGGTCACATAACTGTATAACATTTTGCCTTGTACATGCCTTGTTATTATTCCCTGTACAACCAATATGCCTCATCTTTATGATATGTATAATATTTTAATTACTCTACGTACTATTTGGATATTTATTTTATGTAATTTCCTTGATATGTTTGAAATTGCTTGTAACTTTACTCAAAATTTTATAAAAGTTCTGCATATCTCCTTGGAGCTTTCTCTCTGGGTTTCCCACTGAAAATGGGCTTCATTTGGCCCAATGGACTTTCCTGGACAACATATGCTAATAAATAAATAATAAAGAAACACAGATGGATAGATTCACACAAATACAGAAAAACAGTACTTAACTAATATCACTATATTTTTCTGATTGATCTAAAGAATTACTATTCTCTGGTTACTTACTAAAGCAAGGCATGATGAAGTGGGTGAGTGATCTTCCTTCTTGGTCAGCTTTCAAAAACAGACTGCCCTGATACCTCTGTCTTATCTAAAATTAAAACATTATTTCAGGGCTGAACTACAGAATGATATCACATACATCTGTTCATCTAATTCTGGTTCCCATACTACCCGTTACTAGAAACTGAATCAGAATCTAGCACTTATGTCAATAATACACACACACAGAGCTTTGGAAGCTATAAAACCATTTCAAAACTTCCACCCATCCATGGTATCAGTTAGTTCACCCCTAAGGACAATATAGCAGGATTGCTAGTACTTGTTTTGCCAGACATTTTGCCTCTGGCTGCAATCAGAACTCTAAGATACAATCTTTATGGCCTAAATCAAGTAGTTTAAATTCTTGCTATTTTTCAAAGTTAGGTGGGTTGAAGTTAACCTCTTCTCTTCCAGTATCCTCTGTTAAAACATATACATTTAATCAGTTGCAATACAGTCAGGACCGACTGTTTGTTAATTTTTAGCACAAGCAGCTTTACAAATACATTTTTCAACACAAGGATATGTACAAATCAGTTTGATATACAAATGACATATAATTCTTTATAAAATTCAGGCTAGCTGTGTTGGCATATGTTACATATCCACTGTCCTACTTCTCCTGTCATAGCTGGCAATACCTGACATCATCACATCTCCATGTGTAACATCCATTTGGGAGGGTGTGTTCTGGTCCTGCTCAGCTTGAATGCAACAGTGTTTTACTCTGATGAAATGTAAGTAGGCTGGAGGGACAGACTGAACTGAGTCGGTAAATCCCAGGCTACCATACCTAGTTTGCAACGGGGGTAGGACCTGGTCCCCACCATTTCTTTATGTACTGTACCACTTTGATGTTGTCTGCAATTACTAGCATGGGCCTTGCATACAAAGATGGTTCAGAGATTTAAGACCATTATTAGAGTCAGCATTTCTTTGACATATATGTGTTTTAACTTACTTTCTTTCTTCCAGAGCCCCAGTACTTTACTCCATTGGACACAGCTCCCAAAGCAAAGTCTGATACATCTGTCATTGCAAACTGAGTAGAGACTGGAATGGAGGAAGGAAGATCTGGGTTGACAGCAGGGTCGCCAGATTTCTGAACTGACAGGTTGGGACTGTCACTGAAAAAAAAGGTGTTTCACGCTAAATGAAGAGCAAAAAAAAATCACAAAGCGGAGTCTCTTCTGTTCAATGTGGAGCGGCCGACTGTTTCGCCGGGATTTTAAGAGGCAGTGTGGAACTCAGGACTGGGCTGCTGATCTCAGGACAGTCCCGATCAAGTAGAGACATCTGTAAATGCTGGCTGTGAGACAATTGATTCATCTGCCACAGTAATTTCCTTTTCACAAACCTCAGCACTGAAATTTGAAATGAAAGGGGATGCAAGTGTTGAGTCCAAACTGATCTGACAAACCATTGAATCTTTCTCATGTTAAATCTGGCCGAAAAGAGTCATAATAATAGTAGAGGACATTAAACCTATAATTATGAGATATTCCTTTGTAGATGCCTGAGTTAGGGTGGAAAATATAAGAAATCACTCCTTGTAACATTTCACTTTGTCTTGAGTAAGAAATGCCAGCATGAATGTTGTACCCAACAGATGTCCCAGAAACACTAGCCTGTGGGAAGGAATGAGAGAAGATTTATCTTTGTTCACCTGAAATCCCAGGATGGGAAAAAGATTTAGTAAATGTAAAAAAAAATGTAAATTCTCTGCAATGGGCTATTACAAGAGATATGCACTTTGTAAACACTATTGGAAATGTAGATAAACCAAAGGATAAAGCAGAAAACTGAAAATGTAAACCAGAGACATAAAATGCAAAACACATCTGAAAGCTTTGCTGATTTGTATGTGATAGTAAGCATCTTTTAAATCCGAAGTTAATAGAAAACTGAGAAGTGGAAAGAGGGGTAATACAGACTGCAGAAATACTGTTTTGGTTCAGACTGCAGAAAGACTGTTTTGAATTTTAGAATTTTGATGTGAAGGTACAGAAAATAAAGGGCTAGGGCAGGCCTCCATGTTCCTTTTTTCACTGGCATCTGAAAGATTCTTGAAGAAAATTCTTTTCCTCTTTGGTCTGTCGGAGCAGCCTATATAAACCCCTAAGTCAGCAGGGAGAGAAAAGGAAAGTGTGCTTGGGTATTTGTGGAAGAATCCCCGGAAAAGAAGGAAGGGAATCCCAATGCCAGTTGTAACCATTTAGAATGCTTTCTCCGTACTGAAGTGTCTGAAGCTACAAAGGAAAGTGAAATGATCGGCTCTGGGATAGTTTTACTGCATTGCCAAGGTGAGGGTTGAGGTAGAAATATCCAAGGGAGAATGCAGTCAGTCTGTTTTCTTGGAACATCCTTTATTTGAACTTCCCTGCATGCTACAGTCTTTTGAAGCTGTGTTTGTCTGTGCTGTGCTGGGAAAGCTTATTCTGTTTCTGAAAAAAACTGAACTGGAAGAACATATTTTATTATATTTTGGTAAGGATATTTGTAAAATATGTGAAACTCCCTGAACTGACTTTCTTCTTCCCTTTAATCATGTTTTTTTTAAGGACCTCAGCAAAGGAAGGCCAAAAAAAAACTCTTTTTTATTCAAATGAGCATTCAGGATCTCAGCTTTGACATCCTCTATTAATCTCTGAGAATGTTGCCATCCAGATCTTCTCATCACAGAGCCAATGGTAGCTGCTCTGGACACAGCATGAGCAGTGTCATAAAGCACAGTTTAAAAACTATTTGGTTACCTAACACACAGAATTCAGACATGCTTTAGCTTCTGAAGGGGGGGATTAGCACATTTTAGACATTTGAGCCTGAAAATGTATTATTCTAAAGCCCAGGGTAGAAGAAAAGTACACCTCCCAAACCTATCAAAGATTTTTCCACTTTTTCAGAAGGGATAGGTCTAGCAACTGTAAGGAGTTTCATAGACTCTGACTTTGACAAAGAAGTTACTGCAGGATATGACCTGAGGTTGCAAAAAAAATGGAATTTGTGGGACTGGGGCTCTTTATATAACTTATCAGACTTTCTTGGAACAGGTGGCTGACTGTCAAGCAAACTACAGGCTGCTTAAAAGGCATCCTCTAATGCTGGCAACACAGGAAGAACAGCTGCAAGTAGAAGAAATCCACTAGTAACAAATCATAGTATCTTTGTTGAAACTCAGGTATTTTTTTTTCACACTAAAACAATTCCTTCATTCTTGCAATAGTATCAGAAAAAGACAACTTCTCAGGAAGGGAATCTGAACAAAAACTTTCATCACAGCAAGAGGTTCTCCGGTTCGATTCCCGGCTGGGGTGCCTTCTGTGTGGAGTTTGCATGTTCTCCCTGTGTTCGCGTGGGTTTCCTCCGGGTACTCCGGTTTCCTCCCACATTCTAAAGACATGCTTCTGGAGTATTTCTCCCCGGGCCTCCGCTGAAAACAGGATCTGTGGAACCTAGTCGGACTTTCCCAGTCAACAAATGTTAAATAAATAAATAAAAATAAATAAAAAAATCAGAGAAAGATTCTCCATTCTGTGGAGAGGGAATTTAAGAAACACGGTCCAAGTCTAATTCCTGTCCCTCAAAACTGAAATAAATATCTGAGAGAGAGGAAAATCATTTCCTTTTTCTATAATGAGAAACAGCATGTAAAGTCTGAAATGCTCTAACTAAACAATTAACAAGGCCCAGACAATCTTTCTTATCTGCTTTAGGTGAGGGAAAATGTTTATTTTTATGTTGTCACTTTCTTGGAGATCCCTAGAAAAATCATTTATAACACTCCCTCCTCAACTTAAACAAATAAGACTCCTAGTGAAGTCCTCTAAAGCTAACTATGAATCCAAATTAGCTTCCCTAGCTAAAGATAATCACAAGATGTTCTTTAGTTACATCCAAACCTCCCAACCGTCCCAAATTACTCATTTTTTACCGAGTTTTGGGGTCCAATTGAAGGGGTGCCACGTTTCCCGAGTGGCACCCCTTCATTTCCGATTTTTTCATTTCTTTTTTAAAATTTTCGCGCTGTCAGAGCTGACATCATCAAGTGCGTGATGACATCAGTGCCGTCAGGCTACCAGCCAGTCGGAATTGAGCTCAAGGAGCTTGCATCTTCATTTCTGGCTGGCGGTTGGAATTAACCGCGAAGTTGAAGCGTGGATAGCAGCAGTATAAGGCCAGGATTGGAAGCTGAAGCAAATGTGGACAACATGGATAGCATCGGGCTAGGAAGCTGAAGAAGCAAATGGGGATGTGGAAACATGGATACACCGAGGAACAGAGGGCCGCCTGGGCTGGGAAGCTGAAGCAAATTGGGGATACAGCGGACCGGATGGTAGCAGCATGGGGAACGGGAACAGAGGGCCGCGAGGAACCAACAGAGAAGAAGTAAGTATGGGCAGAAAGGATTTCTTTTATTTAGAAGCCTCGCTGAGACCTTTATTCGGTGTGTGTGTGTGTGTGTGTGTGTGTGTGTGTGTGTGTGTGTGTGTGTGTGTGTGTGTGTGTGTATGTGATTTGCAGCTTAATCTGAATTTGTAGACGTTTAGGAGCTTTCTCAAATAAACTGTGTATTTCGTGCATTTGTCTGAGCAAATTGGTGTCGATAGAGTAATAAAATAAATAAAAAACACAGGCCTTGGACACTGCAGCTAGTTGAAAATTAGAAACTGGGAACACAGGAGTCAGTACTATGCAGTTCTAAAAGTGTACTTAGTCTAGCAACATGTAAACACTTGTATTTATCTTTGTCTATTATGAAATCTGGTATTAGTGAGTTTTATTTTACAGTTTAACAATCAACAGTAGAAATTTAGATACGGTGGTAGGAAATTATTTATGTTGTAATTTAAAGTGGTTGGCGCTGTAATATTTTACACTAAATAAAATGTCCAAGGAATGCACTGTCACCTATAGGACCGTATGTGAGTAGACTGGCCAGTGGTGGTAACGATCTTGGCAGATACGCTGTCACTTTCTGGTAAAGTTTTTGGATAGGTCACCACAGAATTAACATCAGACAAGAACTGATGATTATAGACAGTTGTGGGTGGGTTGATGCAGGATGCCTGACTTAACACACAGGAAAAACATGTTGCAGAAGATTGAGAAAAACACATTAACACATGGCACGGTCAATTGGCTATTTGTCGGATACGCCTTTTAAAAGTTGACTGTAAAGAAGTAATAAATTCTTCCCAAAATATTCTGTGGTTCAGAAAATAATTACAAGTGGTGAACTGTTTCAATATGTTGGAAATAGGAGAGGGAACTTGTTGGGTAGAAATGAGTTTGAAAGTCAAAAGCTTGAGTGATTTGGAGTGAAACAATGAGGGGAGTCCTGCTTATGAGTACTAGAATGCTCAAGCCTGAGACAGCTATTTAACTGTAAAGGGTTTGAGTCTCACAAGGGATAATTGGCTAGGCTTAAAATGGCTCACAAGGGCAGTTAGCTTAGTACTAATCTATGAACCTATGAACCTATGAGACTGCTTCACATGGGTGGGGGGAAACAAATTCTATGTAGACTGAGACCTGGACCTTCATAAATTCAGCTTTATGGACATCTGAGCAAATGTTACAACTTACAAATAGTACGAAGATAATATTTTTTCACGTTCCTATCTGTTGAGCTGATTGATTTTATCCAGCAGGTCGAACTTATAACAAGGGGTGACTAATTTTTGCATTCCTGTTTTACCTTCTTAACTTTCTTTGCATCTGGGTGGCACATTGCTGTGCTTACAGGAAGTAATGTAGATATATATACCAGAAGCCATGTTGCAATGTAAATAAATGTTAGTGTTACTGACAGTGAAGAATAATAGAGTTTTGGTTTTCTGGATTTGTAGTGTGAAGTTATATTCAACAGTATCAAGTCAACCACATGAAGTTTTTCCTTTTCTCCTCTACCAGTTCTAGAATAAGTTGTATTTTTGAGGTAATATCTTTTGTGTGAGCTGTTGACAAACTGCTTAAAACTTCAGCGGGTTAGTTTGGTCCTTTAAAGCTGCTGCAGAACTGGAGGAATGTAAGGCAAACTCTCCTTGCAACTTAATCTGAGATTGAGTAACGTTATGACCATTATAATGGCTGCTGCTGGAGCTTTACATTTTGTTCCATTTATTATACCACTTTTTGTCAGATTCTGCAGTTATATGCTTGTTAAACATTCCATTTATTATATTTAGTTACTAATGCAGCATCCTTAATATGCAGAGAAAAATGGCTGAATTATTTGAAAATATATTTTTTTTTTGAATACATCACACCAATACCAAAGCAATGACCTTCCAGTAAATGGAGGCACCCGGAAAGGTCCTTTGAGAATGGTAATGAGAATCCTACCCTGGTTAACAAGTTATTAAAATGATGTGCTGCTATCTTTCGTCAGTTTAGATTGTTTCAATGGGCTGCATTTGAATGGGAAACTCTGTTTCTTTTGAATTGTAATATTGATCTGCATCCCGTCCATACCTCTCAATCTCTCAAAGCAAGAAATCTGGACAAAGCCAAAAATAATGGCAGGACACATCCCCAAAAATAAGGACAGATTTTAAATATTGCCTCCTGCAAACTTGAATAGTTGATAACTTGCTAGAATAACAGGTTTTGCATTATTATGTACTTTTTGAAAGATATGAGATCTGAAATTCAAATGTCTTCCATTATTTGTTATTATTTAGTGACTTATGCATACATTAGTGTTTATGGTAAATGGGGTGAAATAGCCAGGTAACAGGACACTGGAATGGCTGCAGGGGGACTCTGGTCTGGTGCCATGTTTTGGTTGTCTGTTCTTCAATTTGCATTCGAAAGTTGGTATACAACAATCCCATTGGAGTGGGCGGGGTTACATAATTATGTATGCAAATTAGATGTTAATCGGCGTACAGATTTGTACCTATTTTTCATGGGCCTTGTCCAGATTTTTGATGTTTCCAGGTTGAGAGGTATGGTTACATCTGTAACCTCAAAGGTATGGCCCAGATTTGTGCTGAACTCATAGTTAACGGTACTACATATATAGAACCTGTGGCTATAGCAAACCTGGTGGCTGACAGGTTCAGCAAAAACTTCACTCCCCTGTCCTGGTCACATATATCCCAAAGCATCCCAAACACCTGTCCCCTGCATAGTATCTCCAGAAGGAGTGGGTTTTAAATGCCATTTCCAAGGCCAAAAACACAGCCTCTATGGGACCAGACAACATCCCAGACTGTGTTCTACATGGGTTAAAACAGGAATTAGCATCACCACTGAGCACGCTTTTCAATCTCAACTAAGCACTGGCTTCATCCCAATGGAAATGAAAACAGCTACCATCATCCCTTTTCACAAAGGGGGTGCATCCATGGACCCCAGGAACTATAGGCCCGTTAGCCTGACCATCCCTTATCTGCAAGGCCAGGGAACAAATCATCATGGACCTTATTAATAAAGATATAGGAAATCTCCAAATACTCAACCTCAACCAGTTTGGCTTTGTCAAGGGGAAATCATGCATGTTAAACTTGGTGGACTTCTTTGAGAAAGTCACCAAAGCCCTAGATGAGGGCAAGTCTGTGCATATGGCCTACCTAGACTTAACCAAGGCCTTTGACATAATCCCCCACTCAGGCATTATTGGTAATCTCACCCAGTTGGGTGTCAACCCATATATTGTCAGGTGGGTTGCAAACTAGCTCACTGATAAAACTCATACGGTCAAAATAGGGGACTCCACCTCCTCCAGAAGACCCATAACCAGTGTTGTTCCACAGGGATTGGTTCTGGGACCCCTACTGTTTAGAATCAACTTCTCTGAAGTGCAAGCTAAAACTAAAGGACTGTGGTTGACAAAGTTTGCTGATGACTCCAAACTGGGAGCTATCATTGAAACCCCTAGCAATGTCAACATCCTGCAAGAAGGTCTTACACAGACTAATGACTGCTGCCAAAGTCATGTTATTAAACTTAATGCAAAAAAATGCATATTATCCCCTTTGGCAAGGGTGATGTTCCTGCAAACTACCACATCGATAGCAATACGGTAAGCACACAGTCAGTGGTCAGAGATCTGGGCACACAGATTGACAGCAACCTTAATTTTGATCACCACATCTCTACTGTGGTAAGAAAAGCATTTTATATTGCTCATCTCATAAGTAATAACCCACCTGTGCTCTTCCCTCATCAGGCCAGTAACAGAGTACAATGCTCTCTTTGGTATGTTCCTTTACAAACACCTGCAGCAATTGGAAAGACCACAAAGGTTCCTTACGAAGAAAATGAAGGGTCTTCAAGATCTGTGTTATGCAGACAGACTGAAATCACTGTCACTTTACTCTGTGTCATACAGACTGCTAAGAGGCAACCTTTGTCTTGCATATAGAGCAATCTCTGACCCAACTTTGATGGAAATGCTGCACATTCGCAAGTCAAATGGCATATGGGTCACTCGCTCAGAGGACCTTAATTTAGTATGTGATATCAACAGAACTTGCTGGAGAGAAAGATTTGTCTCACAGAAGTTGCCTTACTTTTGGAACAAGCTTCCTATTCATGTTAAACAAAACCCCTCATTGTCCCTATTTAAGTGCAATTTGGACAACTGGATGGGTAACTGGAAATTCACCCCAGGGGTTCCACCTGTGTCCCTCTTAGACAGGGGCAGTAGGTGCTGATTTTATTGTCTGCTTGAACCAGGCACCCTTGGGAATACAGGTTGAAGTTGGTTAGGCTTATACTTGCAAGGGCCCTGGGGCTGCTAGCCTAGTAACCTTCAATGATCCTATGACTGGCTTAAAAGATGGTTCCTTCCTTGGGAACGAAGCTCCTCAGAGCAATTTAGGGAATAAGCATCCCCAATTCATTCTTTGATGCCAGGAAGGGTGGTTCTATCTCTTATCAGAAAAATGGCAGCTGAACAGCTGCAGAGGACATGTCTGCCATTCTGTCCTTAGTGGCTTCCTGAGGAACAAAACCAGAGGAACTGAAAGAAAGAAAGAACTGAGCAATCTGAGGAACAACTGTTGACCACAGCAGAGTCACGCATTGGTAGCTGAGGTGAAGAGGAAAGCTAGAGTGAAGACTAAAGTCTCTCAGATAAGTTTTTTCTCATTGTGGCTCGGAGATGAAGCAGTAGTGTATATGTGTGTGTGTGTGTGTATATATATATGTATGTGTGTATGTATGTATATATATATATATATATATATATATATATATATATATATATATATATATATATATATATATATATATATATATATATATATATATATATATATATATATATATATATATATATATATATATATATATATATATATAAAATTTTTCTAAAAAGTTCATTGGTGATGAAAATATTTAACAAAAAAAAACCCAATCAACTGAAGCTCTCAGAAATGTAAACAAATGGCTTACATCTGTGATCACTCAAAAACAAAAACACTGCATGTGAGGCCCCCAGAAATTAAATATACAAATTCCTCAGTTACACAACCATGGAGAGAGAGAGGCTAACTCCTGAAATTATATTACAGTAAAATTGTCGCAGTTTGACTGTATTTATTTATTTATTCTTTGTTGACTGGGTTAGTCCCACTAGGCTAGTAGATGCTTTTTAGGGGCAACCTGTCATGCCATTTATAATACTAGAGGAAATGTGGCCAGGGCATTGGAGAACTTCTCCCACTCCTTTTGATAGGTGCTGTGGGATCTTTTACATCCACCTGAGGTGCCACTGACTCAGATGGGGCCTTGGATTAACATCACATCTGAAAGATGATGCACTCAGGAGTACAGCACCCCCTTTAGGCTGCACTACAATGTCAGTAATCCATCAACCAGGTGTGGGAATAGAACCTGCAGCCTATTGCACCAAAAGTGAATGTGCTACCCTGTTGCACCTGTAATATAATTCAGTTACTATAATCAATGACAAAATTTATCAAATATCACGACACATGATAAATTCATGCTGCAACCAAATCTACTGCATATATAAACCGATGATGTGGAAGGTAATCCTCAATGGGGAATTTATCCTCCCGGCCTTGTAGAAACACTGGCTGACCATTGCTCACCCAGAGCCTGCAGAGGAGCAAACTCTTCAGCGTCAAGAAAGTTCTGAAGTTTTGGTTCTGTAACTACTGATTTTATCCTGCTTCCCTTGTGCAGGCCAGTAGCTAGGGAATAAAATTTATCAAGCTTGCCAGCTGGTCCAGTACTTGGCAGGACATCCAATACAGCTCAGACTACTGGAACAGTGATCTAATGATGAACATTTTGCCAGCCTTGAGGCTAGTTACAACTGCATTGATTTTGGTAGGTTATATATAGTTCAGATTAGGGATCTAAAATGCTTCGTACATACAAATTTATTTTGCAAGACACTTGCTTTCTCTAGTTACAGCATGCGATTATAAAACTTTCTCTGCTTGTGTGTTGATTATAGACTGGCACCTTATATACTCAGGGCAGGATTCACGAAGGCTTGCACGGAGTGTAAGAGACGTGCAACACTCCATGCAAGCCTCGCGATCCAGGAACAGCCCTAAACTCCGTGTAAGAGACCAGCTACAACGTCTCTTACACGGACTGGGCGTGGACATGCTAAATACCTCACTTGCATCCGAAAGGTATGCAAATGAGGTATATTAGCGATCCACGAAGCAGAAACCAGTCCGTGTAGGAGACGTTTTAGCTGCAGAAATGTACTTTGTTGACAACTGAGTACATTTCTGCAAAATCCACAATGGAGCGATGTCAGCTCCAAAAAAAGGTTGCATATGATTATGCCAATGGCCAGATATGTGGCCATTGGCAAGATAACCCAATGCAAAAATATTAAAAATATAATTTGTAATGTTTAAACCCAGCGCAGCCCCGCGCAAACAGGCTGTGCTGTATAAAACCATAAAAAAGAAGGTTATAAACCCACAAATGTGGGTTTCATGCAATACATGGAATGACAATGCAGGGACCAGCAGACTAAAACCAACATGGCCACCGTGTAGTGGCTGCTAAGGGGGAAGCTGAGTCTAAGACATGTAACTAAGCATTAGTAGGCAATCTCATGTAAATGAGGGTTCGGATACTGAATCTCACAGTCACATACCAAATGAGCACAGTCTGAGTAGTGTAAGAGATACAAAAGGGGGAGGAATAGAGTAGGAGATAGGTGACATCACAGGGGGGAATGGTAGAAAGAAATGCAGTTCATTGGAGGCCAGTGTAACATGACAGATGACAGGCACAGATCATGGAAAGAGGTGTGCCACTAGATAAGTCATAGAAAGTCAAGAAATGGAAGGTGTACACTGTTACCTACACCAAAGTTTCTTGCTGGCCGTGCATGCGCACATGTGTGCGCCATGAAGCGCGAGTATGACAGTGTGCGCTCGTGTAAGGCAGTGTGAGCATGTGGGAGCGTGTTGGGAGATGTTTAACACTGTTTGCGTGGGTGTGCACGCGTTTAAGGCAGGCTGAGTATGTTGGAGGCTGTTGGCAGACGTGCAACAGTGTTTGCGCGGGTGTACGTGCGTCTAAATCCGAATAAATAGATTCTGAACCGTGTAAGCACGTGTGCGCGCGTGTAAGCCACTGTGAGCATGTTTCAGATAGTATGCAAGTTGCTCCCCCCTGAGGAAACAGAGAGGAAAAAGGAAGCAACAGAATTAATAGGAAGCTAGCAGGGATAACTGCTGAAGCTAGCAGGTGAAAACAATTAGAAGCAGGCAATTACACAGGCAGAATAGTAGCCCAGCCCAGCACTTAAAACTCTGCAAACAGTAGTGCAGAATGTTTCCATTAAGAGACACTGCAAGACAGGAGTAAGCTAATAGAAGTGAAAACTGAAAAAGCTTCACTCAGAGCAGAAATGTTAGGGGCTGCCATAGCTGTCATAATGAGACATAGGCGACTTGCTGAGGGTGGTGACAATGCAGATGGTGAAACACAACCCACAGTGAGGAGACGGAGAAGAGTGTACAGGTCCAGGGTCACCTACCATGGGTTACATGAGCTGGAGATAGTAGAGCGCTATAGAGTGGACAGAGAGTGCCTGCAGCAAATTGTTGAGCTGTGCAGGCCACGCCTCACCCACAGAACCAACAGAGGGGAACCCATCCCAGTGGAAACCAAGGTATGTGTTGGACTAAGAATACTAGCAACAGGTACCTTCCAGAGACCAACTGGCAATATGATGGGGATATCACAGGCATCAGCCTCCAGGGTACTACACCAGTTCCTGGATGCCATGTCAGCACATGTCGGTGATCATGTATATTTACCCAATGCCCGTGAGGTATTGGCCAGCAATATGCATTTCTTCCAGCAAATAGCGGAATACCCTGAGGTACTGGGTTTAATAGATTGCACGCACATACACATCAAAGCACCAGCCGGTGAGCAGGGTAGGGCCTACATTAACCACAAGGGCTTCCCCTCCATCAACTGCCAGGTTGTGTGTGATGCCCAGGGCATAATAATGAATGTGTGTGCTGGCTGCCTTGGGGGTTATCACGATTCCCACATCTGGCATTTGACGCAGCTGTACCAGACATTTGCCAATGGGGACATCCCACACGGACACCTAGTGGGGGATGCAGGTTATGCACTGGAGCCATGGCTGATGACACCCATCAGAAACGCACACACACCTGAACAGGAACGCCATAATGAGGCACACGCACAAACATGTAATGTGATAGAGCGTGTGTTTGGGCTGCTCAAGTCATGGTTCCGGTGTCTGGACACATCTGGTGGAGCCTTGCAGTACACACCAACTACATGTACCCAAATTGTCATGGTATGTGCTATGCTACATAATATGATCTTGCGAAAACAGCTGCAGCAGGACCAGCATAGGGCCGGGCCAAACAGCCCCCACCATTGCCAAGGCCATCACAGGCAGAGCGTGACTCGGAGGAGGAACAACCTGAGCCTGCCCCAGTAGGCAGAAGGAGGTGTGCCCAGTATGCCCTGGCCTTGGCAAAGAGGCAACTCATAGCACATACACTGGCTCAGTAGGAACCCTGGGAATGATACCCCTCTCTGACTCACTCATATAGTAACAGGGATGCCTAACATGACACAACCTGCTCTCAAACACGTACAGGGAGTGTAGTATGTGCATCCGACAGGGGCAGCCCTGCAGCACCACCACCTGAGGCATGATTGCCATGTGTTAAGCAATGTAACACCATCTAGTATATGCAAACATGAAGACCCTGCCTAACATCTCACCCTCACCAAGCATGATGCCACACTATGAAGACAAGAAGATCAAATACAATAATTGGCTGAAGTAATGCAGTCAGTCAAAGGGGAGCCAATGTGTTACAGGCTGGGAAGATATGCGGAGTTTGACATGATGCACCACCTGCTAGGGGTGGCATGCACCTATCATGCCATGCCCCATGGATACTGGCAAAGGCTGTCGGTACCCACAACATGCCCTGAATAGGTAAGTCTCAAAACACAAACCCAACCTCATAGGTTCTACAAGGGATAGGAACCTAGATGTAATACTACCCCATGACAGATGTATAAACAGCAAGATGTGTGCAGTGTAAACGCACACACTAAGGAGAATGTAGATACCAGTCCTGTAATAGAGAACTGGGCAAGGCTCACATCAGCACCCTAACACTACCAGGTCACACCTCATACTGTGCTGTACAGCCGCAAAACATGGAACAAGCTACAAAAGGAGGGTGACTAGCAAGAAATGGCAAGGATAACCACACCCCCATGTTGGTACCACAACAAGAAGCAGCATGGAATATCTATGGTCAAATACCAATGGCTAAAACTGCCTCACAGTATATAGCCTGCTGCAGACCACTGTCCTAATACCAGGAACAGCACCTGGCCTATGTCGAAATACATGAATATATCAAGCCCCCCAAACCACATTATATTGCTCGACTGAAAATACCCAGACATACACCGGTAGCATTGTACTAGCACTAACACAGTAGGAGAAAATTACCCAGATTCCATAAACCAAAATGCCCAGGAACAATGTACTACTCCCACAAGAGGGGTAAGCATACTGGATGTGATAATCAGCAACATGTGTACTGGATGGCAAGATGAGAAGTGTACCCCTCACTGGTAAGACCAGACCATAGAGTAATCACACTGGATATACACACCCTGACCCCAGTCCCTGGCCAGAATACCACAGTGAAAAACATGTGTAAAGTATAGGTTGCAGCCCTCAAAACCGATGTTGAATCCACAAAAGGCCCTGTGAAAGTGCAGAATATGGGACACACCACAGAACATGTTATACAGGCATTCCATGAACACAGCCAGGAATGCTTGGAGTATGCAATCACAAATAACAACAACACACAATGCCATACACGCAGGCATCTGGCATGCTGGCCTCCAGCCATTACCAAACCATGCAAGAGAATGAGGAAGATACCACATGATAGAGCAAACATAAAAAGGGAAGTAATCACTGACCAGTAGTATGGCAACAACATATGTCCACACATACAATCCACTAAGTCCAGTCACAACAAGTATAATCTATGAATCCAGAGGCAATGTGATGCCAGTACCAAGTACACAGACAACCACAACACCCCCCAATAAATACAAACATATGTGATAGATGCATCCATGTATCCAAACCAGAGGTTGAGCTCCAACAACTCAGTACTGTCAACGCTAGTCAGGAGGAGAAGGTAACCACATACACCACAAACCCAGTCCCACATAGACCTACCACAACTGTAAACCAAACACATAAACACAAACAAATATTCCTGGAGGCCTTAATTACAAACACACCACACCAACAGACGCCTCCAAAGTAGATCACAAGCAACCACAACCTTCAAACATAGCACATGCAACGAATAGTATGCAAAGCTGGTGTGCCAAACAGTCACAGGCCCGAAGGAGAAACAACATGCCTGATACAGTCGTAATAGGTGTCTGTATAGGCAGACACACAGCTGTCCCACTCACCAGACTGAATAAGGGAAAGGGTAGAGTAAGCTGCATGTAGGTAGCCACAAAATGCCACTTAACACAAGTACGCAGGTCACCCCAAAGCAAGCAGAAATATGATGCACTCAATGTCCATGCTGGTGTGAATTACCTGAGATGTACCTCCCTGGTCAACATCAAATGAGACATAGATGGTCCCTCCGAGTATGTACCCCAGGGCAGGATGACACTGGCTGTGTGCAGCATCCAACCCTCACCAAGAATGATGCCACAGTACAAACACAGAATGCTCATGTTTAACAGCTGGCACAGTTACAGCTGTCAGTCCAAGAGGGTGTAATGTGTGTCTGCTTGAGATGTCAAGCATGACAAGCCATGCTGCTGTTACAGGGATGGCTGTCAGCTGTTACCCGTGTGCATCTGGATACTGGATAAGGCCTTTGCTGCCTCCATAGAGCCGTATGTAGGCAAGGCCAAAAAGACTACCCACCACCCTAGAAAACATAAGTGGTAGGAAACATAAGGGTAATGCTGACCAATGCCAGATGTGTAAACTGCAATATGCATGCCCCTGAGGCACTTCCCATTATGGAGAACATTGATGCCTGTCCAGTGACAGAAGCCTGCTGCAGGCCTAGTGATAGCACACCAACACTACTAGGTTATACCACATACCATGTGTTATGGCCCCAACACCTGCACCAAGACATCAAAGGAGGGGGAGTATCCATATGCAGCACAGACACCCATATAGCCAGGTAACTGACAATGCACAAAGCAGCGGACACCACCCATGTGCACATAACTGTAGTCAAAACTGCTGTACAGTCTGTAGCATGCGACAGACCACACTCTCACACACAAGAACCCCACCCAGAC
The DNA here is from genome assembly GCF_019279795.1 of Protopterus annectens. Classification (NCBI taxonomy): domain Eukaryota; kingdom Metazoa; phylum Chordata; order Ceratodontiformes; family Protopteridae; genus Protopterus; species Protopterus annectens. The sequence continues at coordinate 1,718,876,624 of NC_056732.1, read as the reverse complement.
ATCCGAAGACACTGGACAGTATGGATGTCCCACCAAATACCAGACAAAGTACACAAAGTACCACATAGGTGTCAAACCATTATGTATGCAAGGAGTCATCAGGGACCTAGGGACACAGGTCGACATTAATCTGTCATGTGACAGCCACAATGCCAATGGGGCTATGAAGACTGTTGATACTGGACACCGTATCATGAAACCATTATGTATGCAAGGAGTCATCAGGGACCTAGGGACACAATGACATTAATCTGTCATGTGACAGCCACAATGCCAATGGGGCGATGAAGACTGTTGATACTGGACACCGTATCATGAAAGGATTCACATCAACATCAACAGAGGTCACTGTGCCGCTGTACTGTTCCCTTATCAGACCCATAATCTAGTACAATGACTCATATGGGATGTACCATATGTGACACCTGCAGCGGTTTGGAAGACCTCATAGTTACCCCACCAACAGGATAAAGGGTGTGAAATATATGTCATATGCTGCCTGGCTGTAGACACCCCAGCTGACTGCAGTCACACACTGCCTACACAGAGGCATTGTATGTCTGTTGTACCAGGCCATGTCCAACACAGGAGTAATGGACATGCTACACAACAGGAAATCAAAGCCATTGGAGCTGTGAGAGTCACAGATGTCAACCTCAACACATAATGAAATAAGATGTGCTGGAGGGACAGATACATAACCCATAGGCTCCCCACACCCAGAAACAGGATCCCAATCCATGGTAGGCAGAGCCCCTCACTGACACCCCTCAACAGGAATATTGCCAAGTGGATGAATGACCATACATGTATACTGGGGGTCCCCACTGTGTCACGACCAGACAGAGGCACAGTGAAGAACCTCATAAATGGCCATAATTGAACATAGCAAGGGGTGGCGAAAGACACACACACTCTAGCTAGGCTTACTAATGGCCTAGAGTGTCTAGCCTACTATGAACCCATGAACCTATGAAGATACAACACGTACAGGACACTAAGGATAATCACAAGGCTTACCCAACTGATGGTAGGAACCATGTTGGGCATCCACAGATATGCTCCGAATCACACAGATATTACAAACAACATACCAAACACACACACATATTGCTAACATACAACCTGTCAGGTGCAGTGCAAACACCCCTCCCCACCGAGTGCAAAATACCTATCCCAGCAGATGGTCCCCTGACATTGCAGATGCTGAGGTAACAGCCATCATCTGCAAAGCAGAACACACAGCAGCAAAGGTATGTGATGGTGTCCTGTGCTGAGGCCAACATGGACCCCAAGAGTAATGGAATGCAAAATCACACTACTGGCCAATGTCAGCCTTACCACAGGATATGTACCCAAAGAGCAGTGTACAACAACAGTGGTCCATCACAACAAAGGTGTTGACTGAATGGATACTCCAAACTACCACCCCAGGATCCTGACAAGCTTGTTCTGCACAGCTATGGAAAGGATCAGTATGTACCGCAGACAGAAGGCTAATGTGGACCTACTGATACTGGACCCTACACACTGTGGCTGTTGTAACTGCAGAACTGGCCCCTAAACATGTCTGACCCATTTGAAGCAGTCATTAAGGTCATTGATGAGGGCTATGTGGTCCACACAGCGTAGTTGGACCGTGCACATACTTCTAGACAATACCGTACGTGTTCAGTATGGATATGTTCACCAGCTTAAATATACACCCCTATATCAGTAGAGGGGTTGCAAAGCAGACCAAGGACAGAACTAACATGGTCAGACATGCTGCATCCATGTCAGACTACAAAGCGGATATGAGTGGCATCCCACAAGGCCTGGTCTTGGGCCCCCCCACCCCCGTTCTGTATACATGTCCCATAGGTATAGGCCAACATGGAAGGACTGTGACTGAGCATGTATGCAGAGGAGTACAAACAGCCCACCATATCCAACCCCCAGCTGACACAAGCAACCCACAAAAGGGCCACCTACAAACAGACAACTGTAGCCATAGCCATGTCAGCAAGCTAATCGCAGAACTGTGTATAGACAACCACCATGGATATACAGTAAATGCCCACAAATTACCACACAGGTGTTAACCCATGAGGCACCTAACATGGGCGGCACAGTGGTGCAGCGGTTAACATTGTCGCCTCACAGCAAGAGGTTCTCCGGTTCGATTCTCGGCTGGGGTGCCTTCTGTGTGGAGTTTGCATGTTCTCCCTGTGTTTGCGTGGGTTTCCTCCGGGTACTCCGGTTTCCTCCCACATTCCAAAGACATGTATCTGGAGCATTTCTCCCCGGGCCTCCGCTGAAAACAGGCTCTGTGGAACCTAGTCGGACTTTCCCAGTCAGCAAATGATAAATAAAATAAAATAAATAAATGTAATGTGAGACCTGGGTACAAAAGGTGATAAATATCCTGCACTGGACAAACATGTGTCTGTAGTGTTCGCAGAAACATGTACCATATACCCACCCAAACATGAAGGCTGGCAGATGTAGATAAGGGGAACTCACTCTGGCTCTGCAGCCATCCTCCATCAGCATCACAACTGACTACAATAGCCCCTGTGGGATATACCGCAGCAGACACCTCCAACAACTGTAAAGTCCACAACAGTACCCCACCAGGGGTAGCAAAGAGCCTGAACAGATGCCATGTGTTGCCTGAGTAAACAAACTGCAGCCCCACACACTGCCATCCTTTCCAGCTACAGGAAAGCTGTGCCTGATGTATGAAGCCATGTCCAACCTGGAATGAATGAACATGTTGCACCTTGTACAATCTGAATGGCAGTGAGCTATGCAAATGAGAGACCTGAACCCCAGCACTGACATAAATAGGACAAGCTGTACAGAATGATCCATAACACAGAAGGCACCCCCACACTTCAGTAAACTCCTGGTACAGGTCAGCCAGAGTGCCACATATCGACACCCCTCAAGAGGCATCCTGATGAGTGTATGGGAGATGGTAGGCTACCCTGGGTATCACTGTTATGTCAGAGGTAGACAGAGGCACAGTATACCAACCATGACATATGTAATGGCAAACTCCAGTTACAATGTGTGTCGAAGGACAAACACACCCTGTGACTACCATCAGAAAAGGCCTACGGAACATCGCTAGTGTTTGCCAATGTCCACCAATGTTGTGGAATACACTAGCAATGTTGGACGAGCCTGGTGTAGGTAGTCCATATCTGAACATATTGCAACATGGTCATATGTACACAGTCTGTTGTGCTCACTATGAAGATGTCAAGCAGTGATAGGACTAAAGCCCAGGATACTGTCCACTACAGTGAAAGTACCGAACCAGTACACTATACGGTACTACAGTGTTAGGTCATTATGAAAGTATGTTGAGAACTGTCTGCAAAGTATCCCATGCAATTCCTGCAGGCACAGTATAATCCCTGTTGTGGCAGACATGAAGCAGTTGGCCAGTTAGTACACAACATGACACCCAGCACACAATCATAAACGTGCGGTAATGTCGAAGGTCACACACACCCAAATATGTGTTGGACTTCAGAGTGCAACATATGGAAAGCTCACACTGGGCATGCTCGCACACTTTGATGAATGAGGCATATGTCAGACAACATGCCATGGAAAGGCTGAACTGGGCATGCTCACACACTTAGGCCATATCTCCGTGTAGCAGTTGGCCACACATATCTGGTATTTATGCGTGTCAGTCCAGGAACCAACCACAACACAGCAATCAGCCCAGTGCACACAGTAAATGACCACAGAGACATAAGTGATATAGTGGATCGCCGTCATATGCAAACATCTGCCACAGATACACAAGTTGGTTATAGGAACAGGGAATGCTATGGCAATAAAGACCTGCAAACAGTTGAACAGCACAACAAATATTGTGCATCCGACAATTGAACATATGGGTGTAGAGGTCAATACTAGGCTTCTTGCCCCAGGGAATGACAGCTCAGCCAGAGTGTGTTTGGCATCTGCATCCCCAGGATAGTAGGCTACCGTGCCACTGTAAAGTAGGTCAGAGAAGGCAACATGTGAGGCTAGTGAGCTGTGCCTCTGTCAAGCAGGGGCACCGTGAAGGTCTCAGGGATTGAATGTGCTAAGCCACAGCCATGTTGTCGGTGTGTGCTGTGAGAGGGTTGCTGAGGATCTCTGACAGTAGGTGTCCGTCAATAACAGACTGAGGGGAGCCCTATCTGCATTATCTGGACGATTCCACTGTCAACACTGTGTTGTAATGAGTATGTGTGAATGGAGTGCCGTGCTGGAACTGTCCACAGATGTCCACCCTCTGTGGGCTACAGCTCTGCAATGTATTAGGTCACTCTGTCTGTTGAACGGCGCATATATGGCCGGTGTACAGCTGACAGGTGTCTTGTTGTGGAGCAGTCATGGGTATATGTGGGATAGCATGAACAATGCAAACTGTACACATGCTCATAGGATGCAAGTGTCAAGGATTATGCTGAGTGGCCAGTATAGTCCTCCAGCATGGGTCCTCTGAAGTCATCCACCCCAGTCTACACAAGTGTAGAGTCTGCTTGTGCTAAACACAGTTTGTGTGCAGTGACAACCTTGCCTGGGGGTGGAGATGAGATATGGATGTCCAGAGAAAGGTGGTCATGGTCAGATATCAACAATGGTGGTCTACCTCTGGTGTGGAACAGTGAGTACCCATGTTGCAGATGGACAGGTGCAATATGTATTCACCCATGTAGCTGTGGTGTGTGGTTCTGCCATAGCACATGGACCCACAAATTGTAGTGGCTGTAGGGTAAAGTGGTAGAGGCCTGAGTAGTTCTCACACACAATATGCCTGTACCTGATGTTAACAACTGGAATGGTGTATGTGAATACCTGCATATCCTGGCACTGTTCCCAGGGAAGCTAAGTGTGTGTCCTGGATGTGGGTGTGGTGTTCTGGAGTGGTTGTGTTGTGTGTTACAGGTCCTGTGGTCCCAAAGCATGGTATAGAACATAACCTGCCAGTGCGACGTGCATATCTGACCCTGACGTACGTGGCTGCAAATGCATATATATGCTATCCCCCACCTGACAGGTAGTACTACATCTACATACCTCTGTGGAAATAAAGATGTCAGCACCCTAGAAATACTACAGGTGCAGAACAGATACCCAGCAATTCGGATAGTGCACTCTGCTAATGTGTCTCCCTCAAGTGTCATAATATAGTTAGGTAGGAGTTCGAATCCTGCAAATGCTCAGTGTGTGTGTGTGTGTGTGTGTGTGTGTGTGTGTGTGTGTGTGTGTGTGTGTGTGTGTGGGTGAGTGGGGTTTGTGTGTGTGAAAGGCTGTGAGAGGGAAATGTCCCTTTTGGCAACTGGGAAAACACACTACAGGATGCACATTCCCCTTACTAAACACTGATGATGTCAGCACCCTATAAGTACAGCAGGAGAAGGGAAACCTCCCAGTAATGCAAATAACGCGCTCCGCTAATGCGTCCATCTCGAGTGTCATAACATAGTTAGGTAGTGGTTTGAATCCTGCAAATGGTAAGTGTGTGTGTTTGGATGAGGGGGGTTACTGTGTGTGTGTGTGCAAATATGTGTGAGGGAAATATCCCTGGCAACTGGGAGAACACACTACAGGATGCACACTCCCCTTTCTAAACACAGATGATGTCAGCACCCTATAAGTACAGCAGGAGAAGGGAAGTCTCCCAATAATGCAAATAGCGCGCTCTGCTAATGCGTCCATCTCGAGTGTCATAACATAATTAGGTAGTGGTTTGAATCCTGCAAATGGCAAGTGTGTGTGTTTGGATGAGGGGAGTTAGTGTGTGTAAGGGAAATGTCCCTTTTGGCAACTGGGAGAACACACTACAGGATGCACACCCCCCTTTCTAAACACAGATGATGTCAGCACCCTATAAGTACAGCAGGAGAAGGGAAGCCTCCCAGTAATGCGAATAGCGCGCTCTGCTAATGCGTCCGTCTCGAGTGTCATAACATAGTTAGGTAGTGGTTTGAATCCTGCAAATAGCAAGTGTGTGTGTTTGGATGAGGGGGGTTGCTGTGTGTGTGCAAATTTGTGTGAGGGAAATCCCCCTTTGGGCAACTGGGAGAACACACTACAGGATGCACACTCCCCTTTCTAAACACAGATGATGTCAGCACCCTATAAGTACAGCAGGAGAAAGGAAGCCTCCCAGTAATGTGAATAGTGCACTCTGCTAATGTGTTTCTCCTGAGTATCGTAATGTAGTTAGGTAGGAGTTTGAAACCTGTAAATGGCATGTGTGTGTGTTTGGATGTGGGGAGTTCATGTGTGTGCATTTCCGTATGAAAAACATGTTAGTTTTGGCAATCAGGAGATCACACTACCGGATGCACATTACCCTTTCAAAATACTGATGTTGTCAGCACCCTATAAGTATAGCCAGAGAAGAGGAACTATCTAGTAAACCGAATAGTGTGCTTTGCTAATTGCGTCTCTCTCACGTGTCATGACTTAGTTAGGTAGGGGAATGAATCCTGCAAATGGCAAGTGTGCATGTGTGTGGGGGTAGTAGGGTGTGTGTAAATGCAAGTGTGAGCGCACAGATCCATTTGGCAAATACTACAATACACCAGATGCTGCATATTCCCCCAGTAAACACAGGGGATGTCACCACACTATCAGCACAGCCAAACAGGGCTAGTTGGCTAGTAATGCCAATAGTGTGCTCTGCTACTGTGTCTATTACCATTGTCAGAGTACAGATAGGTATGTTTTGGTAACCCACAACTGTCACGTGTGGTTGTGTCACACAGTATGACCTTGTGTGGGTGTTTGTACATAATGCATGCCATTGCCTAAACCAGCAATGGCATTGCACACATGATGTGTGTGTGACACATACACATAAATACCTGTGACCTGCAGTAGTTACCATGTCTGACACATGCTTTGTGTGGATAAATGGTATTTGCAATGTATACCAATATGACTGTGTCTTACTGTGCAGGGTCCGCACGTGGTATGTCCCTATACAGTGTGGGTGTCTATGGTGAAAGACCTACAGCAGGGGATACACATCTGGTCTGGGCCATATAGTGTACATGTAGTCGATGTACAGGTGCTGCATGTTCCCACTTGTTGTGGTAGTGGTAACATGTCATTCCACTGCAATTCGGTGACCACATGCTGTGAACTCTTCAACTAGTGTGTTGTAGCTACAGTAATGCTCACACACAATGTTTGGCTGGATGCAGTACGGCCTTATAAACACAGTTCTTGAGACTGTCATATTGCCAGTGTTGTTATGGAGGATATGTGGTCTTCCTGTGTATGTGAGGGTTGTGTGTGCCAGGCTATGAACCAGATGGCAGTCCGACACACTGTCAGCTGCACATGAGTAGGCCCTGATGGTTTGTGCTGTGCCAACAACCTGGAGGTGTGTGTATCTGTGTTATCTTGGGATACCACCCCCCTATCCATGTGTGTTACATGTGTAGGGGACGACAGGCATGGTATGGGGCATAACCTGTCAGTGATGGGTAACACCTGTGAGCCATGAATCATGAATCTGGTACTGCACAGACATTGCAGTTCACCGTGCTGAGGGCAGTGTCTGGTGCATGCATCTTCCGGTGTACACTGCTGTTGTTGTGTAGCAGCACTGTTAGTGTCCTAACCTGTGTGATACCCATGGAGGTCGCTATGTAAACCATGTCCTGCAGCATAAGGCAGTATGTGTGTACCAAGGAGCTTTGCCATTATACATCGGGCCATGGGTGTCACGTGCAAGATTACCCATGCACATCATTGTGGCTTCCCTAGCATGTAAGTACACGTTAACAGCCAGTGGATACCCTATGAATGACAGTGGAGACTGAGCATAATGTAGACATACAACACCCTTCCCACATATAGTGGTAGAATACCTGGTGAGGGTATGTTGGCAACCAACATCAGGCTCATACTGGCCTGTGCCACATGCTGAGAGATCCATTCTATTTTCCCTATCATGTAGTCCAGGGAGGTATGTCTCAGGCAGCCACACTGGCATGGTCAATGAGTGAGTCATATCTGTCCATGCCTCTGACTGACCTGTATGCATGTGTGCTGTGGTGGACCATAGTGCCCCTGAGTCATATCACTGTGACCTTCACCAGATACAGCCTGTTGAGCGAGACCCCAGTGCAGCACACAAGACAGGTACCTGACACGTCTGTAGCAGGTGTGTTGTGTAGCCCTACAGGCTGTGAGTGTGTGGCACAGGGGATGTGCATGCCATGTGTGGCATGTGCTCTGTTCCGATGGCACATATGCCTGTGTGCCAGCTGCGGAGGTGTGTGATGCCCAGGCAGGCTGCTATTCTGAGTCCCCACATATGCCCCAGTGTGTTCAGCATGCTGTCAGTGTGTGTCAATGTCTGACTGGTATTGTCACTGTAATATATTGTATTGATTTATTTATTTATCCTACATTTGTTGACTGGGATAGCCCGACTGGATGCATGTCCATTTCAGGGAGGCCCGTGGAGACAAGCTACGAGGGTAGCAGATACATCATTACATAATACTAGCATTACATATTACAAACAGATTATTTACAGAGATTACATAAGTAAGCAAGTCAAACATGTTCCACAGGTTAATGTTAGACCTGTGCACAAGTCAGGATTAAATTAAAATTACACAGTAAAGTGGTTCACAGATTTTACACATTCGAGTTAGCCAGGCTTGATACATTGACATAGCCAGTTAAGTGACAAATGTTGTTTGAGTCTACTGTTAAATTGACCTAAGGTGGACAGTAGGGTAATATCAGCTGGAAGTGAGTTCCAGGATCTACTTACAGGGTTTGCAAAGAGAGAATCTGTGTTATTAAACTTGCTAGTCTGAAGTAGTACTTTGTTAGAGGATCAAAGCGGTCTAGGATTGTTATAGGGGGTGATAATTTTTGAAGTGCAGGAGTATTGTCTGGATTATAGAGGATTTTATAGGCCATAATCAGTTGGTTATACTGTATTAGGCTGGATATTGCAAGCCAACCAAGCTGATTTAGATTGATGCAATGACGTGTCCTAAAAGGCAGCCCAGTGGCAAACCTGGCAATGTGGTTGTAGCAAATTGAGTGTTTGTTAAGGACAGTCTGGTTCATATTCGAGAGTAGAGGGGATGCATACAGAAGGGTTGGAACAAGGTGTGAGCGAGCTATGGCACCTTTAGCTGGAGGGGCTAGGAAGGCTTTAATTCTGTAAAGTGACCCTAGTTTTCTATTGATGGCTTTGATAATCTGGTTAACATGTATGTCACATTTGAGATTATTGTCTATGATGACACCTAATAATTTTGGAGATGGGTCAGGGGAGATTATTGTGCCATCAGTTGATGTTATGGTAATGGTGAAAGTGGTAGACCTACGTGTTGGTGAAATAACAGCAGTTTAGTTTGATTGGGATTTAGGATCAGACGATGTTCAGAAAGCCAGTTTACTATTGTATTAAAGGTGGTCTGGGTAGCTGACCATAACTCTACTGGAGATGTGGCTGAGCAGATCAGAGTAGAGTATTCAGCATATTGGATACAGCTGACTTTTGGGATGACAGTATAAAGGTCGTTAATGAAGATGGAGAACAGCAAGGGCCCTAGTATAGAGCCTTGTGGTACTCTGAGGGTGTTAGGTAGAACGTTAGAGAGTTTGTTCTGCCAGAGGCCAGCCTGCTGTCGACCATGCAGGTAGGATTGAAACCATTGGAAGGCTCCAGTATCTAGACAGTCTTTGCAGGGTGTGGAGTACAAGTTGGTGATCAACCATATCGTATGCCTTTGAAATATCCAAAAAGAGGGCTGTGGATATTAAATTATTGTTGCAAGTATGGCTTATGGTGTTAGTAAAGGCTAGGAGGCCTGACGTAGTGCTGTGATGAGGACGTAAGCCATGCTGAGTGTCTGCCATAATGCGAGTTTGGATTAGGTGGTGCATGACTTGTCTATGACGAAAGTTTCCATAATCTTTGCAAGTGGAGAGAGTATAGCTATTGGCCTATAATTGGAGACTTCAGTAGAGCTGCCTCCTTTGTGAAGTGGGATTACATATGACATTTTCCAGATGGTGGGAAAGTTAGATTCTAACATGGTTCCTTTGATTACCTTTGAGACGGGGTAAGCAATAGCATCATCTGGTTTTGATAGGTCAAAAGCACAAAGAAACCAGGAACAGATACAAACCACGACAATAGAAGCAGCCAAATAATCCTCCACTTTATTGTAATACGAATGATACGAATTCTCTCTTTAAACAACACAGTAGGACAAGCGCTTTCGCCTGATAAATATCAGGCTTTATCAAGACAAATTGTAAAACGGATGTGCTCACATTTAAATACTACTAACAATTAAAAACCTTAATTGGTTCATAGCAATTACAAACCAAATGGGTACATTTTAAAGTGCTAATGCTTCATGAACTACTGTACAAAACTGTTACTAAAATGTTGGATAAACACTTCTGTGTTAAATAAAAAACTTGATCAGTACTTATTAATGAATCGAAGTACCTAAATTAAATAAAACAAAACTTTATCTATAGTATGAGTGTCAACTAATGCTAAATAAAACTGAGTAGGTGTATGCTTGTGCAACTTGTAAACAACTAGGTTTGTGGAAGCCTCCTAAATAAAAACAGTCAGTACACTTTAAAATAACTCGACTGAAACTTCAAAGCAGATCGATTGTTTTAAAAACCATAAAAATCTTAAAGATACATTAAAAGAATCCATTGAATAATGTTTCTGAGAGGAATATGTTAAAAAACCATGAAATGCCGCATTTTGCTAATGTAAACATAACACTCTTTCAAATAAGCTGCCATCATAAAAATATTAATCCATGAAATAGCAACAACCGAAAATGTAAAAAATAAATAAACAATTAGGGATGTTAACATTAATTATGAAAATTAGCTAATCTTACAAAGAAATCTAGTTTAACAAATGGACAACAACAAAAGGCAAGAAAGGTTAAAAGGAAACAATACTTGATACCCCATATACGTGTAGTGTTTGAAACTGCTTTAACTTCATTAACATTCTAAAATTCATCTATTAAATCTTAATCAATAAATAATACATAGTAAATCAATAAATAAATAAATAGATTAAATATAAAATGTTAATTACTAAATATTAAATACTTAAAATATATGTATGTGTATATCAAATATGAATATTGTTACAACCTGGCTCGTCTAATTTTTAACACACTTTTGATACTAATTGCGTCGTTCATTCCTGGGGGTTTCGTGGCGTTTAACCTAATCTGCCATAATAATTCTTTGTATTCTAAAGAAGCCTCCCATTCACCACCTCTAGGGTTCTGTAACACCTGCTCTAGAACCAGAAACTTTAAAGACATGGTGGGACACACTAAAGAATGCTTGTAAAATGCATTTGATTCTTTCTTACTGTTAATTTCATATAAGTGTTCATAAACTCTTTTACGAAGTGTTCTTTCTGTCTTCCCAACATAGAATCCAGAGCAGCTTACACAGAAGCCTAAATATACTAGACCTTTTGTGGCACAATTGTAATAGTTCATAGGAGCTATTTTAAAGTTTCTAGAAGCAATGTAATACTTACTGTCATTATAAATATAAGGACATTGCCTACAAGCTCCACATTTGTATGTTCCCACTTTGGGTTTGTGGGTGAGGGAAGCCATTATGTCCTGTCTCTCAAATAAACCTTTTAAGTTAATGTTTCTGGTACTAACGGAATTAGGCTGTACTGCTGTAAAATTCCCAATTTCATCATTTGATTTTAAAACAGGCCAATATTTTAAAACAAGTTCTCTAAATCTTGCTGAATCATTATTAAAGGTGTGGACAAGTGTGTTATGGGTTTCTTTCTCTTCATTAGTGTTCAACTTTGTGGGAAAACTAGAGCCTTTACCCAACAATGGTATGAATCTATCTAATCTTGAATTGTTCACTTCTTCAAACACTTTTTCAAATAAGCGTTTGGGGTAGTTTCTTTCCAAAAACTTTTTTTGTAGAGTTTGCGTTTCCTTTAAAAATAATTCTGTAGTACTACACATCCTCGCTGCTCTGATTAGTTGGCCTTTCAAAATCCCTCTTTTTTGTGTTAAGGGATGTCCACTATCAAAATGGAGGTATGAGTTTGAAAAGGAAGGCTTCCTATAAATGGTTGATTCGAAGCCTCCTGTGTGTAGGTTCTTCACCAGCAGTACATCCAAATAATTTACTGTACTATCACTAATGTTATATGTAAATCTTAAAAAGTTTGTTGTCTCATTAATGTATTCAAAAAAATCTTTAAATTCTTGTAGGGAACCATTCCAAAATACACAAATGTCATCCAGAAAACGTTGATAGTGGGCTATATTCTTAGCCCAAGTCGAAGCAAATACATGTTTCATTTCCCACATGTGTAACACAATGTTGGCGTACGCTGAGGCACAAGGAGTGCCTATCGCCACACCTTTCATTTGCTTAAACAATTCACCATTAAAGAATATATAATTATTATTTAAAATCAGCTCCATAAACTCAACCATCAGTCTGATAACATTTGCATTAAATTCACCTGACATCACCAAAAATTCATTAAATAACTCTAAACCTTCTAAATGTGGAATGCTTGGGAAGAGTTCAACAACATCAATAGTCACTAGATATTTGGTTTGTTCATATAACTCTGTTCTAACATTTTTTAGAAATTCCCAAGAATCTTTACACACAAACTTTAAAGATCTAACTATTTTCTTCAAGGAAATGTCAATGAACTTGCCGAGAGGTTCAGTAATACCCCCCCCCCCACCCAGCCACAATCGGCCTGAACTTCAAAGGGTTCAACCCTTTATATACTTTGGGAATTCCAAATATTGTGGGGGTAACTGGTTTGTTCACAAGTAAAAAGTTGAATAATTTCTCATTGATGGCTCCTTGCATTAAATTATCATGTAAAATGTACTTAATCTTTGAATACGCAATGTTAACTTCATTAATAGAAGTGATAGTATATTGCTCAGAGTCATGTAGGATGTCAAACATTGCTGCCTCGTAGTTACAACCATACATCAAAACTACCCCCCCCCCCTTTGTCTGGCTTCATGATTCTTATCCTATCGGCTTTCATAAGATTAATTAGTTGCCAACATTCTAACGATAAGTTCTGTACTTTAGAAGTATTACCATTAAAATTATTCCGGATATCCCCTTCTACTAGTTCTTCAAAAGTTTTCAGTACTGGGTATAGGGGTGGGTTGAATGTGCTTGCTCTTGAGAATTTTCCTTGTACATGTTCCTGCCCTTTAAACCAAATGTTCAGGTTTAATTTCCTAGTAAACAATTTTAATTCTAAAATTGTTTTTGTGACATCCAAAGGAAGCATGGGCACAAAATGAAAGCCTTTGGTAAATAAATCAAAATGTACATTACTAATCTCCATGTCAGTAAAATTGTACACTTTGAAGTTGTTCTTGGAAATAATTGAGTAAGGAACACTTACTGTATCAAACACATTCTTTGTAATGAAGGCTAACTGTTCTCCCCCATTGTGTGGTACTACCTCTGTTGGTTTACCCAGCTCCTTTGCTGGTAGAAAGGACCCCTGTTGTTGGTCCTGCCTGGGGGAAATTGAAAAACCTGTTGCCCATTTCTAGCATTTGAATTTGATTTTTGTGAAAGTCTTTCACTTCTACGTAGACCATCTGCCGGTGAATCAATGTTATCCACATTGTCCACCCTATTAAATCTATTGTTTGTATTATAGTTTAACTTGTGAGCTGGTTGGTATGCAATACCATTCTTGTATTCATTAAGGTCTCTTTCCAATTTCCTAACCTTTCGGTTCACAATCTTAATGCAGTGTTGGTCAACATCGTGAAAAACATGGTCATAATCTCTCTTGACCTGTGCAAAATTAATGTCAGTAACCACATCATTGTTTAATTTATTCAAGTCCACTAATAATGTGCCAACTTTGAATTCATAGTCTTTTAACATATATTTAATCATTTCCAACCCTGTTTTGTTAAAAAGTTCTGTTAAATCTTTAAATAGTGTAGACCCTGGTGTTGCATTGTTGGGAAATTTAGTGCAACGAAGGCCTTTGGGAACTCTCTGAACTCGAAGGCATTCAGCTAAATAATCTACTTCAAGTTGCGTTGCCTTGTATGCATATAGTTTGTCACTGAATAGTTTAAAGTTATCAACAGTAGGTTCATTGTCAACATCGTAACGTGAAAAAGTACCTGATTTGAAAGCAAACTGCTTGGTTGTCCAAGCGTTGAAGTTAAAGGCTGCCGTTGTCACCTCCACCCCACCTGTTGAGGTGGAAGGCAAGTTGTTCAATCCCTCATCAGCTCCTCTTTGCATTGCCAGTTTAAAAGCAGTAAGCGTTGACTGCTTTTTACCGTTTGCGTTAATGGCACTTTTGCTCTTTTCAAGCCCTTGTAGTTGGTTGCATGGAACCTTGTTCGTGTCCGGTTGCCTCAAAGAGGCAGTTAACTGAGGCAAAAGGTTAACAACCTGGCGAAATTCTTCCCGGGTTATTGGGACGTCATCTGGCACATCCTTGAGAATGCAGGGTGTCGTATCAAAGTCGGACTGGCTGACTCTTTCAGTCATGGTTAGCGAAACAACTCCGAATTAGATCAAAAGCACAAAGAAACCAGGAACAGATACAAACCAAGACAATAGAAGCAGCCAAATAATTCTCCACTTTATTGTAATACGAATGATACGAATTCTTTCTTTAAACAACACAGTAGGACAAGCGCTTTCGCCTGATAAATATCAGGCTTTATCAAGACAAATTGTAAAACGGATGTGCTCACATTTAAATACTACTAACAATTAAAAACCTTAATTGGTTCATAGCAATTACAAACCAAATGGGTACATTTTAAAGTGCTAATGCTTCATGAACTACTGTACAAAACTGTTACTAAAATGTTGGATAAACACTTCTGTGTTGAATAAAAAACTTGATCAGTACTTATTAATGAATCGAAGTACCTAAATTAAATAAAACAAAACTTTATCTATAGTATGAGTGTCAACTAATGCTAAATAAAACTGAGTAGGTGTATGCTTGTGCAACTTGTAAACAACTAGGTTTGTGGAAGCCTCCTAAATAAAAACAGTCAGTACTCTTTAAAATAACTCGTCTGAAACTTCAAAGCAGATCAATTGTTTTAAAAACCATAAAAATCTTAAAGATACATTAAAAGAATCCATTGAATAATGTTTCTGAGAGGAATATGTTAAAAAACCATGAAATGCCGCATTTTGCTAATGTAAACATAACACTCTTTCAAATAAGCTGCCATCATAAAAATATTAATCCATGAAATAGCAACAACCGAAAATGTAAAAAATAAATAAACAATTAGGGATGTTAACATTAATTATGAAAATTAACTAATCTTACAAAGAAATCTAGTTTAACAAATGGACAACAACAAAAGGCAAGAAAGGTTAAAAGGAAACAATACTTGATACCCCATATACGTGTAGTGTTTGAAACTGCTTTAACTTCATTAACATTCTAAAATTCATCTATTAAATCTTAATCAATAAATAATACATAGTAAATAAATAAATAAATAAATAAATAAATAAATAGATTAAATATAAAATGTTAATTACTAAATATTAAATATTAAATTCTTAAAATATATGTATGTGTATGTCAAATATGAATATTGTTACAACCTGGCTCGTCTAATTTTTAACACACTTTTGATACTAATTGCGTCGTTCATTCCTGGGGGTTTCGTGGCGTTTAACCTAATCTGCCATAATAATTCTTTGTATTCAGAACCCTAGAGGTGGTGAATGGGAGGCTTCTTTAGAATACAAAGAATTATTATGGCAGATTAGGTTAAACGCCATGAAACCCCCAGGAATAAACGACGCAATTAGTATCAAACGTGTGTTAAAAATTAGACGAGCCAGGTTGTAACAATATTCATATTTGATATACACATACATATATTTTAAGTATTTAATATTTAATATTTAGTAATTAACATTTTATATTTAATCTATTTATTTATTTATTTACTATGTATTATTTATTGATTAAGATTTAATAGATGAATTTTAGAATGTTAATGAAGTTAAAGCAGTTTCAAACACTACACGTATATGGGGTATCAAGTATTGTTTCCTTTTAACCTTTCTTGCCTTTTGTTGTTGTCCATTTGTTAAACTAGATTTCTTTGTAAGATTAGCTAATTTTCATAATTAATGTTAACATCCCTAATTGTTTATTTATTTTTTACATTTTCGGTTGTTGCTATTTCATGGATTAATAGTTTTATGATGGCAGCTTATTTGAAAGAGTGTTATGCTTACATTAGCAAAATGCGGCATTTCATGGTTTTTTAACATATTCCTCTCAGAAACATTATTCAATGGATTCTTTTAATGTATCTTTAAGATTTTTATGGTTTTTAAAACAATCGATCTGCTTTGAAGTTTCAGTCGAGTTATTTTAAAGAGTACTGACTGTTTTTATTTAGGAGGCTTCCACAAACCTAGTTGTTTACAAGTTGCACAAGCATACACCTACTCAGTTTTATTTAGCATTAGTTGACACTCATACTATAGATAAAGTTTTGTTTTATTTAATTTAGGTACTTCGATTCATTAATATGTACTGATCAAGTTTTTTATTTAACACAGAAGTGTTTATCCAACATTTTAGTAACAGTTTTGTACAGTAGTTCATGAAGCATTAGCACTTTAAAATGTACCCATTTGGTTTGTAATTGCTATGAACCAATTAAGGTTTTTAATTGTTAGTAGTATTTAAATGTGAGCACATCCGTTTTACAATTTGTCTTGATAAAGCCTGATATTTATCAGGCGAAAGCGCTTGTCCTACTGTGTTGTTTAAAGAGAGTATTCGTATCATTCGTATTACAATAAAGTGGAGGATTATTTGGCTGCTTCTATTGTCGTGGTTTGTATCTGTTCCTGGTTTCTTTGTGCTTTTGATCTAATTCGGAGTTGTTTCGCTAACCATGACTGAAAGAGTCAGCCAGTCCGACTTTGATACGACACCCTGCATTCTCAAGGATGTGCCAGATGACGTCCCCGTAACCCGGGAAGAATTTCGCCAGGTTGTTAACCTTTTGTCTCAGTTAACTGCCTCTTTGAGGCAACTGGACACGAACGAGGTTCCATGCAACCAACTACAAGGGCTTGGAAAGAGCAAAAGTGCCATTAACGCAAATGGTAAAAAGCAGTCAACGCTTACTGCTTTTAAACCGGCAATGCAAAGAGGAGCTGATGAGGGATTGAACAACTTGCCTTCCACCTCAACTGGTGGGGTGGAGGTGACAACGGCAGCCTTTAACTTCAACGCTTGGACAACCAAGCAGTTTGCTTTCAAATCAGGTACTTTTTCACGTTACGATGTTGACAATGAACCTACTGTTGATAAATTTAAACTATTCAGTGACAAACTATATGCATACAAGGCAACGCAACTTGAAGTAGATTATTTAGCTGAATGCCTTTGAGTTCAGAGAGTTCCCAAAGGCCTTCGTTGCACTAAATTTCCCAACAATGCAACACCAGGGTCTACACTATTTAAAGATTTGACAGAACTTTTTAACAAAACAGGGTTGGAAATGATTAAATATATGTTAAAAGACTATGAATCCAAACTTGGCACATTATTAGTGGACTTGAATAAATTAAACAATGATGTGGTTACTGACATTAATTTTGCACATGTCAAGAGAGATTATGACCATGTTTTTCACGATGTTGACCAACACTGCATTAAGATTGTGAACCGAAAGGTTAGGAAATTGGAAAGAGACCTTAATGAATACAAGAATGGTATTGCATACCAACCAGCTCACAAGTTAAACTATAACACAAACAATAGATTTAATAGGGTGGACAATGTGGATAACATTGATTCACCGGCAGATGGTCCACGTAGAAGTGAAAGACTTGCACAAAAATCAAATTCAAATGCTAGAAATGGGCAACAGGTTTTTCAATTTCCCCCAGGCAGGACCAACAACAGGGGTCCTTTCTACCAGCAAAGGAGCTGGGTAAACCAACAGAGGTAGTACCACACAATGGGGGAGAACAGTTAGCCTTCATTACAAAGAATGTGTTTGATACAGTAAGTGTTCCTTACTCAATTATTTCCAAGAACAACTTCAAAGTGTACAATTTTACTGACATGGAGGTTAGTAATGTACATTTTGATTTATTTACCAAAGGCTTTCATTTTGTGCCCATGCGTCCTTTGGATGTCACAAAAGCAATTTTAGAATTAAAATTGTTTACTAGGAAATTAAACCTGAACATTTGGTTTAAAGGGCAGGAACATGTACAAGGAAAATTCTCAAGAGAAAGCACATTCAACCCACCCCTACATCCAGTACTGAAAACTTTTGAAGAATTAGTAGAAGGGGATATCCGGAATAATTTTAATGGTAATACTTCTAAAGTACAGAACTTATCGTCAGAATGTTGGCAACTAATTAATCTTATGAAAGCCGATATGATAAGAATCATGAAGCCAGACAAAGAGGGTGGGGGGGGGGGGTAGTTTTGATGTTTGGTTGTAACTACGAGGCAGCAATGTTTGACATCCTACATGACTCTGAGCAATATACTATCACTTCTATTAATGAAGTTAACATTGCGTATTCAAAGATTAAGTACATTTTACATGATAATTTAATGCAAGGAGCCATCAATGAGAAATTATTCAACTTTTTACTTGTGAACAAACCAGTTACCCCCACAATATTTGGAATTCCCAAAGTACATAAAGGGTTGAACCGTTTGAAGTTCAGGCCGATTGTGGCTGGGGGGGGGGGGTATTACTGAACCTCTCGGCAAGTTCATTGACATTTCCTTGAAGAAAATAGTTAGATCTTTAAAGTTTGTGTGTAAAGATTCTTGGGAATTTCTAAAAAATGTTAGAACAGAGTTATATGAACAAACCAAATATCTAGTGACTATTGATGTTGTTGAACTCTTCCCAAGCATTCCACATTTAGAAGGTTTAGAGTTATTTAATGAATTTTTGGTGATGTCAGGTGAATTTAATGCAAATGTTATCAGACTGATGGTTGAGTTTATGGAGCTGATTTTAAATAATAATTATATATTCTTTAATGGTGAATTGTTTAAGCAAATGAAAGGTGTGGCGATGGGCACTCCTTGTGCCTCGGCATACGCCAACATTGTGTTACACATGTGGGAAATGAAACATGTATTTGCTTCGACTTGGGCTAAGAATATAGCCCACTATCAACGTTTTCTGGATGACATTTGTGTATTTTGGAATGGTTCCCTACAAGAATTTAAAGATTTTTTTGAATACATTAATGAGACAACAAACTTTTTAAGATTTACATATAACATTAGTGATAGTACAGTAAACTATTTGGATGTACTGCTGGTGAAGAACCTACACACAGGAGGCTTCGAATCAACCATTTATAGGAAGCCTTCCTATTCAAACTCATACCTCCATTTTGATAGTGGACATCCCTTAACACAAAAAAGAGGGATTTTGAAAGGCCAACTAATCAGAGCAGCGAGGATGTGTAGTACTACAGAATTATTTTTAAAGGAAACGCAAACTCTACAAAAAATGTTTTCGGAAAGAAACTACCCCAAACGCTTATTTGAAAAAGTGTTTGAAGAAGTGAACAATTCAAGATTAGATAGATTCATACCATTGTTGGGTAAAGGCTCTAGTTTTCCCACAAAGTTGAACACTAATGAAGAGAAAGAAACCCATAACACACTTGTCCACACCTTTAATAATGATTCAGCAAGATTTAGAGAACTTGTTTTAAAATATTGGCCTGTTTTAAAATCAAATGACGAAATTAGGAATTTTACAGCAGTACAGCCTAATTTCGTTAGTACCAGAAACATTAACTTAAAAGGTTTATTTGAGAGACAGGACATAATGGCTTCCCTCACCCACAAACCCAAAGTGGGAACATACAAATGTGGAGCTTGTAGGCAATGTCCTTATATTTATAATGACAGTAAGTATTACATTGCTTCTAGAAACTTTAAAATAGCTCCTATGAACTATTGCAATTGTGCCACAAAAGGTCTAGTATATTTAGGCTTCTGTGTAAGCTGCTCTGGATTCTATGTTGGGAAGACAGAAAGAACACTTCGTAAAAGAGTTTATGAACACTTATATGAAATTAACAGTAAGAAAGAATCAAATGCATTTTACAAGCATTCTTTAGTGTGTCCCACCATGTCTTTAAAGTTTCTGGTTCTAGAGCAGGTGTTACAGAACCCTAGAGGTGGTGAATGGGAGGCTTCTTTAGAATACAAAGAATTATTATGGCAGATTAGGTTAAACGCCACGAAACCCCCAGGAATGAACGACGCAATTAGTATCAAAAGTGTGTTAAAAATTAGACGAGCCAGGTTGTAACAATATTCATATTTGATATACACATACATATATTTTAAGTATTTAATATTTAGTAATTAACATTTTATATTTAATCTATTTATTTATTTATTTATTTATTTATTTACTATGTATTACTTATTGATTAAGATTTAATAGATGAATTTTAGAATGTTAATGAAGTTAAAGCAGTTTCAAACACTACACGTATATGGGGTATCAAGTATTGTTTCCTTTTAACCTTTCTTGCCTTTTGTTGTTGTCCATTTGTTAAACTAGATTTCTTTGTAAGATTAGCTAATTTTCATAATTAATGTTAACATCCCTAATTGTTTATTTATTTTTTACATTTTCGGTTGTAGCTATTTCATGGATTAATATTTTTATGATGGCAGCTTATTTGAAAGAGTGTTATGTTTACATTAGCAAAATGTGGCATTTCATGGTTTTTTAACATATTCCTCTCAGAAACATTATTCAATGGATTCTTTTAATGTATCTTTAAGATTTTTATGGTTTTTAAAACAATCGATCTGCTTTGAAGTTTCAGTCGAGTTATTTTAAAGAGTACTGACTGTTTTTATTTAGGAGGCTTCCACAAACCTAGTTGTTTACAAGTTGCACAAGCATACACCTACTCAGTTTTATTTAGCGTTAGTTGACACTCATACTATAGATAAAGTTTTGTTTTATTTAATTTAGGTACTTCGATTCATTAATAAGTACTGATCAAGTTTTTTATTTAACACAGAAGTGTTTATCCAACATTTTAGTAACAGTTTTGTACAGTAGTTCATGAAGCATTAGCACTTTAAAATGTACCCATTTGGTTTGTAATTGCTATGAACCAATTAAGGTTTTTAATTGTTAGTAGTATTTAAATGTGAGCACATCCATTTTACAATTTGTCTTGATAAAGCCTGATATTTATCAGGCGAAAGCGCTTGTCCTACTGTGTTGTTTAAAGAGAGAATTCGTATCATTCGTATTACAATAAAGTGGAGGATTATTTGGCTGCTTCTATTGTCGTGGTTTGTATCTGTTCCTGGTTTTGATAGGTACTCGGCAGGGAGTTGATCAGCAGAAAGTATAGTGGGTTTCACTGTTACAATCAAGGTACAGAGAAGTGAAGTGGCGACTGGTTGGCAGCTGGATGCAAGTAGTTTTTTAGGGGTGCTAGTTTCAGGACCAGGGGAGCTAGGAGGTAGATGCTAGCTAGGGCCTGAAATGTCTCAATAAAGAACCGGTCAAAACTATCTGGAACATCTTCAGGGGTATTATCAATAGTAGCAGCAGGGATTGGGGTTGACGTTTGTCCAGGACGTAGTAATATGACATGCCACCTGACAGGGTATGGCATTACTGGGTTCAGAGAGACCAGTCCCCAGATTGGCTGTGTGGTGGCATCCCACACATGTGCTGTACGTTCCTGGCCAAGGGTGATGGCTGACTGCATACATGTGGCAGCTGTGACAATGACACATGACTCACATAAACCACAACTGGACCATAGAGGCGATTCACAGGTTACCTTTGCACATGCTACCCATGTAGTGTGATTGCCATGGTGAGTACCAACACATAGGGCCAATGGGGAACAACATACTGAAGGTGTGTATGTGTGGGTGTACTGCTACTGTTTCATAGCACTGACATATATGACTGCACACATGGGTAAATTCCAGGTAAGACGTGTGCAATGTGTCACTGGCAACGTACATGCATACAGGACAGACAGTGACGTCCTGTCATGTGTAAAGTTGACATACGTATCGTACACTATGCAGATGTCACTAGAAGTCTACAGAAGCACTGTAACTCTGCATTGCAGGTGTAAGCAGTGTTCCAGGGGACCCCAAGTGAACATGCATGCAAACAAAGCTACAGTAAACAGGGCTGGAAGTAGTGCATTATACAACAAAGAAGGGGTAACAATAACAGTAAGTAACAATGCAAATATGTAGGCACTATCAACATGTACCCAGGAATACGCAGCGCAGATGCCCATGGTAGAACCGATATTATGTCATACTTATTTGTGATTTGGATTACATTGGTACTGCACACATATCTACATGCGCGAACATCCACATGGCATAGTTGTTGTGGGCAACTTGACACCATTACTGTACATGTCCACCATTGCATATCACTACTTGCGTTAGCTTTCCCCCTGTGCTACCCATGTATGCGGCTATCTGTTGACAACCTTACCACCGGCATGCAATTATGTGCAGCTGTTATACTTTGGTATGTACTATGGGTGCAGATAACAATTCAGGACATTTATACAGTTACTGCAACAGGCATGGTGGGATAAACACACAGTCATAGCAGCACACTGTACTGTTACCAACATGATACTATTAATACACTTCTATGTAGTCACCCTGTGCATCAGCAACGTGTTTACCTCTTCCCGCAATGATGTTGGAGATTGCAGGAGGTGGCACAGTGTCATCATATGCACAGGGTGTGGATTAGGTATGCCTGAGTCAGCCACTGATACCACCAATTGACATGTGTGTGTATGTGTGTTGGTGAGGGGCAGCAGTACAGGGTGGGGCAGTGTTGGTGCAGTGTGTGCGTGTATGTGGTTGCCCTAGGTGTTAACATTTCGCATGTGTGTATGCACGCACACAGTTCCACCTCATGGCTGCCATATACAGGGGTTTGTGGACAGCCACGGACTGCACCTGGCAGGCCATACAGATCAGTGTCTGTGTGCACAGACATGGTACCTGTTCCTGGCAGGGGTGCTACGGACCATATCCAGTACAAAGCCAGACTGGGTACTGTCATCAGAAGCGGGAGTGTGTTGACTGGACACAAGTCCCTGTTGGGACTGTCCAGAGCCACGTGCATGTGGTCTCCTGGGGCGTTCCGATGACAGCACAGACCCAGCATTGCTGGGGCTGCTTCTGGCACTATGGGGGCGTGCGCGAGCCTGTTGTCATCCGCGCCGACTACCAGCTGCTGCTGCTGCTGACATACAGCCACGTCGACGCCGCAAATGCCCACCATTGCCCTGGCTCATGGACATCTGGTTGTGGAACTGCTGTAATATGTCCCCACAACTTCTGTCTATGACATCGGTGAAGTTACGGATAGCATCCGCAATCTCACGCATACTGTCTGTCATGGCTGTGCGACATGCTCTCAGCTCCCTCAGACCCTGTCTGGTGTACCTTTCCATACGTGACTGTGCCTGCATGACAGTCTGAAACATAGCTGAGGTTGACAGACCTCTTTGGGCACGTCGGCCAGAGGCAGTACGCCCATGGATGCTAACACGAGAACCCATGGGCAACTGTCTGTGTGGTACCATCGGAGGACCCTGCCCATGGCTGCTGTGTGGGGATGCATGTGCCACAGGTACCACATTACCCTGGTCTATGCCCACTGTATCCTGTCCATCACCTAGGGACAATGGTGACAAAGGATGTACAGGCAGGATGACTGTGTGCAATGATGGGGTTGACAGCTGTGTACTGTCAATTGGCTGACCAATGGCAGACCCTGACACACCTTCCTGTGCCATTACACAAATATCATCATTACCAGTAGCCGTGGCACAGGATTCAGGTTTCCTGCTGCAGGTCACCAGAGCAGCCCCAGAACCTGTGGGATGAAGACAGGAAACACAGTTTACAGTCTCCAGACATTGTTACCAGTGATGCACTTATACACACATGCACACATGGACACATGCACACAGGCACACATGCACACATGCACACAGGCACACATGCACACATGCAGACATGCACATGTGGACACATGCACATGTGGACACATGCACATATGCACACATGTACACGTGGACACATGCACACATGGACACATGCACACATGCACACGTGGTCACATGCACACATGGGCACATGCACACATGCACACGTGGTCACGTGTACACATGCACACATGCACACGTGGACACAGGCACACATGCACACATGCACACATGCACACGTGGACACAGGCACACATGCACAGATGCACACGTGGACACAGGCACACCTGCACACATGCACACATGCACACATGGGCACAGGCACACCTGCACACATGCACACCCCGCAGTATACACACAGAGCACTACTGAGTTACACTACTGTTACTAGCATTATCAGGACTATTATAGGTTATGTTAAACACACTCACCAGCATGGATGGCCTGTCTTGCTGTAACCCTGGATGGACCTGCAGAAATGATGAGATTAATGTCAGTGGGCACAACTATGCCATTGATATTGCATATGATACAGTGTACAGAACAGTCAGGTGTACATATGGCATATTACCTGCACACTCCATGTCGTGCTGCTGTGTGGAACCAGCCTCCATCATAATGCAGGTGTACTGCTGTTGGTGTTACGGGGCTGGAGCCACAACACTTAGGAGTAGCCCCTCCAGTCTGGTGAGGGGGGGATGTGTGGCCACCCCACCTCCTGCGGCGACCTGTTGCCTGTGGATATCTGATGCATGCTGCCGGACACTTTGGATTAAATCACTGCAGTGATGTCGTACCTGCTCATATGTCCTGTTATGCGTGCCAATATCATTTACCCTACGGACAAGGTCTTGCCACAGTGCGGCCCTCTCCTGCTGATTCTGACTGGTGCGGGAAAACAGGATGTCATACTCCCGCACCAGGCTCTGGTGGATCTCCTCATCTTCAGCCACAGAGTAGGCGGGGTTACGCTGTCGCGCCATCTCCCTGGAAGAGAACGCAGACAGGATATCAGCAGACCATGTCAGCAATATATGGCACACATACTATACATGATACTCATGTGTAGTGATATACTACTACTCCCATATGTTGCATGTGTGTGTGTCGTGGTGGATACACAGGTACATGGCCAGATATCAGTGCTCAGCCAACACCTGTGCAACAATACCTGCCACATTCCATACAACATAGTAGCATGCCCCATCGGTCAGCACACACTGACAGGTGCAATGCACAACCTCACTCTAGGGGTTCATCCCAAGGTACTGTATGTGGGACACCGCCCACTACTGTGATGTGGACAGACGTTACTCGGCCTGGATATACATATCCCACCACCACCACCACCAGCACAGTAGACTACTTTGATAGGTATGTGATTAGACAGTTATTCACTTGCTGGGACTGAGATGGTATCCATGCAGCACACTGGGCCAGTGGAAGCCACAAGCCACACTGCTGACCCCTTTGCAAATGCTTACCACGGACATGCCATGGATTGCATGGAACTTGCACACACATGTCTAACCTAGACTCTATGCACAAAGGTTAGGCATCCTGTCCGGTGGACCCCAGACAGAGGCAGATTGTATAACAATAGCAGGAGGCTACTGCAGGACAGAGCACATTCACATTAAGGGAAGGCATCTGTGGTCAGCACTGGTACTATGCTATGGTCCGTCATAACGGCCACGGCCTACTCTGGGAGGGAAATGGACACAAACACTATGGATGATCACAAGGTCTTCTTCAGTTATGTTACACATATGGACCACATGCCTCAGATATGCTCTGTGTTAATCCACACCTACTTAACATTCACCAAACACACGGATATTGGCAACAATCTTGCAGACATGTTCGGTGCACGTATCCCCCCTCCTTCTCCCCCACCTTTAAAATATTTATCCCAGCTGGATGTAACCTCCCTATCATCTCACATGTCCAGGTCAGGGCTGCCCTCAGCAGAGGAGAACACACAGCATCACTGTGACCTCGTGGTACCCCTGGATGTGTGCTACCGGTACTCCGAGAGGACATACAACCGCATATAACACTGATAGTTTATCTTGGCCGTACTACAGGATATGTACCTGGACAGTGGCATACAGCAACAGTGGTCCCACACCACTAAGGGGGCACCTCGACTAACCCTGGGAATTACCACATCATATGCATAACGGGCTTGGTCTGCTAAGCTATGGAATTATGCAGTATGGGATGCATATGCAGTGACATCAGGTACCTGCAGACACTTGTTCCCAGCCAGTGTGCCTTTGGGATGGGCTGATCCTGACTTTTGAACCTGGCTGACCTTTCAAAGCAGTCACTACAGCCATTGCTGGGCCAACGCACAGACAAATGCTGCCAGGATCATGGCCTAAGACTGATTGACATGTGATGTATGGTCATCCCCTTTTGGTGGAACTACGTACACACAACATATCACATGGACATACCTATGGATACAGACCTATGACACATTTGGAGGGTTCACAGTATGCACACTATTAACCTGCTATTTTGCATTACCTCTGTTTGTCACAGCTGGTTGCATTACCACAGCTTCTGCTTGCTGCTGCTACTGTCAGTGCTGACAGCTTCGGGTGACAGAGTCACAGTGTCTGATTTTTTATTTTTATTTTTGCTCTCTCTCTCTCTCTCTCTCTCTCACTTCTCGCTCTCCCTCTGTCTGCTTACAGACAATGCAATGAATGTATTGCATGTACGGAGTGTTAGACCTTGATGCTTTTGTAGGTATCTGCATAGGTCCATGTGATGGCCTCTGCACCAATTGTAAGCCAGCATTTGCTAATTGCATACAGCCAGTTGTGTACTGATTGCAGTTCTCACTGTGATTTCAGGTCAGGGCTATAAAAGGGTATGTGGGATAGGCATTGCCCTTTCAGATTGTGAGGGCGGGGACCATGCTGGTATGCTGTGGACAGTGTTCTGTGAGTGTAAAGGTTAGCATCTCTCTCATGATTCAGGCTGTGTTGTATATTCACAATTCTCCAGTCCTCTCTCATGTTCCCTGTAGCAAGTGTGTATGCACATTGACTCCTACAACTATATATAGATATATATTTATATATATATATGTACATATGCATACATATATCTATGTACTTTAACTGACCTTATTATCTACAAGCTGCCAACTAGCATGGCTGTTTCTGTTCACACACTACTATTATGGAAATCCAGTAGTTTTGACAGTAATTGTAAATGACATGCTTTGTGTACTACACATCCTATATTCCCTTTACATTCATCCCTACTATTACATGTTATATTTATTTTAGCACAATGTTTTTGTATAAGAGTCATGGCTTAGTGGTAGGTCGTACAGACTAGTGTTGTCAAAGTCCTGGGTTCGGGACTGACAGTGGGATTTTATTTTGCTTTTGAACTGAGTACAGGACCTGTCAATCAAAGTGACTAAGGCACTTTTAAGCAGTTGTAACCGGGTTAGCACTGGTTTGCGTGGAGCTCACGCATGCGCACTGGCATTTAGCTCCACGCACACAAGCGGACATCCGCTTACAACCGCTTAACGGTGCTTACTCTGGCGCACACCCGCGCTATTTTCTTTGAAAGAAAAGAAAATGGGGAGACAGGAAAGTGGTGAAAAAGGGGTCACAAAGAGGGTAAGACAGTAGGGAAACAAGCTTGGGATGTGCAGGAGGGATGTAGGTAAGGCCCATAGCTGCCCATTTCTTCATCAGCAACAGCTGTGCATATGTATGTAATTTGGTGTGACATTTGAAACCTTCCACCCCTGAGAGAGGTGTCAGGACAACAATAATACTTGTTGTACAGCCAATTGTAATTGATAGGTTCCATGTCCAGCAGACATGTGTGTGGAATGGGCAGCTATGTATGGGGCATAATTTTTTTGTGGGTACAGAGTGCCCTTTTTTTTTTTTTTTTTTCAGGTGAGAGTGGTATGTCAGGTGAACGAAGTCGGTATAGCTGGGGAGGTAGGTTGGGTAGATAAACAGACAAGACAAACAAGACGCATACAGGGGCGGTGTATGACATGTGTGGGGGGGGTTACACAATTGACTGGGATGGAGGTTTGGATATCCAGAGCCCATGAGCCCACAGATGGCAACAGTGGAACTGATATCCCCACCCATAGGCAGTTGCCACTGTTCCTTCACTGCCCAGGATGGGGCTGTGCTGGGGGCTGTGTAGGCGGGGCAACAGGCATGCCTGTTAGTTGCGCCACCTGTGCCTCGAGCTGGTGTAGGGGCTCAAGAACAGAGTCCCAAATCTCCCTACGCACCACAGTCCGGATGCTACGGAGGGTGAGTGGTGGTTCTCCTCCGGCCACACTTGCAGAGGGGGGGTGAGCCCCATCCCCTGCAGCGCTTCCACCCGCAGGTGGCACAGGGCCACCGGAGGAGGTTCCAGACTCGGCACTAGTGACAGGTGCACTCGCCAGCTGAGGTGGGAGAGGTGGGTCCGCTGGAACCCGCCTTCCCTGTCATCCTATGTTTTGCATTATGTCATGACAGTTTGGGTTAGTGACATATAATACCATTCACAATTAGTTGTAACAGCGTGCATTAGTATTCCCATTAACCAAACACCCAGATATTCACACCATTGAACAGCGTGCATAACACATGCATAATTTGAACAGAAATACACAGTCCAACAACATGCAGGGTTAATTGATGGCAACAGGCCATCAGGTGCGGATGTATGAACAGGGCAGATGCATCAACGGACATGCAGATATATATGACCCAACAGGACAAACGTCCAGGGGTGTTAATTGTGATTGCACATACCATTTTCACATGGAATGGGTTATATGTGGTTATAGGGTGGGGTAAAGAAAGTAATATTAACACCTTTGAATAACAATACATATATCAACGGACATGCAGATATATATGACCCAACAGGACAAACGTCCAGGGGTGTTAATTGTAAAATGCTGTACATTTCTAATAGCTACAGTTATATACACACTACTGTTCTAACTACAGTTTCCTATATGATAACTATTTCAACTTGGCGATAGGACTGTTACTGCAACATCAATATACATTTTAGTGTTCTTCATACACATTCATATCTAGCTTTGTTCAGCTACATCATCTTGCTACATTTGCTTTATATAGCTGTAGACAAGTGTGGATGTTTGGTATATCAGACAATCATCCTAGCTGCATATTTCAGACTGAGAGCAACATATCCAGATTTTGGGATACACATTCCACATGCAGCAACACTTTGAACAGATTTTGCTGTTTGGTTTTGAATCTCACATGCATTTCATTCTGTCTTGACTGCAGTATGCTTTATTCAGGGGTTATTACTACTGTATTGCTGGATTCATGACACTTTCTCACACTCTCTCACTTGCTTTCATTTTACTATTCAGGATGGTACTTATTTCTAGGCTTTATTGACATGTTTTACTGCTAGTTATTACAATCCTTTCCAGCAGTCTCACTTCTGTCATGTTTCAGTATTTCCACAGGGATATATTTCACACATGTGATTTCATCATCTTCTGCAGCTATACTTCTCAGCCTGCTGCAGGTTGTGTACTATTTTCTTACAGGTAGGGCATTTTTATTTCAGAATATATGTCAGACAGTTTCATTTTTCGGTTTAACTTACAGGCTGAAACACTTTTGTAATCAAGCAAGACTTGCAGACACTTTCACACTGTTACTTGCAGATTTTATTCCTTACTGACTACACTGCACTCTTTTGCTGACTGTCATACTTTTATATTTCTTTACGGTTACTGGTAGTGGATTACTGACCTGCCTGGTGGCGCAACCGCACCAGCCTATCGCCATAGGCTCTGCGGTTCGCAGAATGGACACCTGCAGCTGTAATATAAATGAAGTAATATTGGAATACACATCTCCATAATATCAGCTAGTTTAATTTCTTACATACATAATTAAATGTTACTTACTCAGTAGTGGGGCGTTGGGTGTTTGCCGGGCCTCCTGGATCCAAAGGTTCAGTTGGTCCTGCTTGCGTCTCTTCAGGTCTGCATGGTGGTGACGGACCTGCTCACCAGTCCTTGGAATCCCTGTGGCACTGGTGAGATCATGAGCCAACCGGTCCCATGCCTCGGCCCTGTATGCTCCCCAGAGGACCTGGCCCTGCATGAGTTGGGCCTCATGATTATGGACTAGGAGCCAGACCATGTACCTGGACTCCTCAGCACCCCACCTCTGTGCTCAGAAGCAACTACCCTCTCCTACTCCTGTCATTCTGCCTGCAGGTCAGTTCTACAATCGTTTATGTTGTGTATTCCCGCCTATGGGGCTTATATAGTCCGTTTTTCCCACACATATCGGTGATTGGCCATTTTGGAATTGTATCAACTTCAGTAAACCTGCATTGTCATGCTGTAGTTTGTATTCATTCCTATATATTAGCTATTATTGCATTTCTAGGTACTGCTGTCATGGCTTAGTGGTTCTGCACCTTGACTATGGTGTATAGTATCCTGGGTTCAAACCCGGCCACTGCTTTTTATTTTTCATGACTGTCTAGACATGCTGAGGGGTGTGTTTGTGTAAAGTCAGTTTTGATACGGCTTGCTCAACGTTGCCCGCCGGTTAGTTTGTTTGCACGGTGCGCAGCTCCGCGCAAATGTGGTACGCTGGTTTAAGTCTCATTTGGCTATCGGCACGCATATTACGCTCAGCTCAGTTAGGGGCACATAGATTTAGCATGTTAGACCACTGCTCAGCTACGGGCACTCATTTTGCACCAGTTAAACCACTGCTCATCTACGGGCAGATGCACTCACTCTGTTAAACTGTAGCTCAGCTATGAGCACATCTGGCATTTTTTATTCTTTTGTTACCTCACATGTCTTCAATATAAATGGGCTATTTCATTACATTTTACATAAATTGGGGTTTTATGTGTACATATTTGTCAGGGACTTGTTTCCTGCTTATTTTGAAAAAAAAAATTGGTGTTATGGGGGCTCGAACCATGAATGGCTGCTCTTCAGCCAACATCTCTACCGCTACGCTATTGCTTCCTGGCTTATTTTGCATATTTAGTTCTTATATGCTTTCCCACTGACTGCTAACTGTAGCTGCGCTACGGGCACGCCCGCGCAAAAGAGTGCACTCACGGTTAAACATTTTTACAATTTAAAAAAAATATAAAACATGTTTATTTATTTGTTTTCTGTTCATAGTCTGTGGGGGCATGTGTTGTGTTATGTTTATTCACATTTCCGTGGACTCTGTCGTGAGTGTTTACTTTGGGTACTTTTCCTCTTCTGGGGGCGTGTCCACTTACAGGGCTCGGCCTACGGACATGCCCCATACTGTCTTACACGGACCGTGTTGGCCTTAAGTGTGATTCAGCATTCTTTAATTAATATGCAGAGCATGCTGACATCACTCCGTTTATCTGCAGCCTCCGTGTATGAGTTATAACTCTTACACGGGGGCTTCGTGAATCTTGCCCTTAGTCTTATCAGTGGTTTAAGTCTTGGTCACCTTTCTACACAGCACAGCTTCAATACTATACATTTTATATGTAGTATAGGATGCCACAATGAACTACAAACACACATACGTGAATTGTAAAGCAGACTAAACAAAGGCATAATTTCATGTGGTTCAGTGAATGAATGTGTTTTGGGTAATCTAAGACATTAATCTAAATACTTTCAGGTTTTAATCATCTGTTGTTACTTTTCAAATTTTGCTTGGGGTTTTTTCTTTATTTAAATAGCTGCACAGACTGCAGTGTGCACACTGGAGGTGGCTATATTTGTCTATGATATCGTCAGAGGTCAGCCTTTTTTATGGAAATTTGCCTAAAGACCTAATTTATTCCAGAGGTATGTGACATCATAGGAAGTGCTGAGTGAATGACTGGTAGGATAATATTAATACATTTATGCATTTAGTCTATTATATGAAACTTGCAATTGGAACGTGTGTCAGAAGGGGTTTTAGTGGGCTAGGAGCAGTAGGGGTAGGTGCAGAGAAGGGTGGTCTTCCTTTGCTGTTGCATTCTTCTTAACTTCCCCACTTTAATCTTCGTTTCTCACCATAATTTACATTATTTAGTAATGTCTTTTAAATCTAAAGTACATATTATCTAAATCTAAAATATCTCACCCAGGCATCTAGATTCTAGAACAATGTAGAATTTAGACAAGTAACAAACTTTAGATGTTTATTTTACCTTACAACATAACCAGATAGGTGAATTAAATATTAGAATATGCTGTGCATAAGTCTGTAAGGGATTACAGTGAGTAAGTCAGGAGACATTTTGTTTTCTTGTCATAGTTATACTGACTAAGAGAGATTGTTAGTGCTGCTATTGTGGTAACTATTTTGTATATGGTTTGCATTCAGCACAGTATAACAACAGAATCTGAGCAATTCATGGGTACACGGAAGGCAGCCATATCTCAGGCAATATAGCTATTAGCTAAATTATAACATAATCCCGGGAAGATAATTTCAGAGGCATGTGGTGAGACATGGAAAAGGAGCCAGTGGACCTGTTGAAGAAAACATTTTATGGTAGCACCACGTGGATTAATGGCGGTAGCTGAAAGAGAACAGGAAAGAGAGCGGGAGAGAGAGAGAGAGCGGGAGAGAGAGTGAGAGTCATTGCTTACAGCAACAGCACCAAATTGTGGTTCAAGGTCTGAAGGGTTTAGCTACTATATGTGTCTTATTGAATCATTAGATTTGGCAAGGGTTGAAAGGTTGAAAGCCAGGGTGGGGGATTCATGTCAAGGATGGCATGATGAAATTCTGGATCAGGGGTCTGCTGAAGTTGGCTGGAGGCCATTGGTTGACAAAGTCTCCCCAGATTTCCCCCATGAAGCCTTTCACAGATATGTGTGGAGGAATGCCTCAGGTAACTATCACTTAAGGGATGAGAGAGGGAGGCTACAAGCTCTTATGAGCCAGCAAAGTAAGATGAAAGATGAGCAGTCAGGATTCAGATCACAATGCAGCATAACTGATACAATGTTTACAGTGAGACAAGTTGATGAGAAGAAGCGAGATATGAGGAAGGAGTCCAATGGGCATTCCTAGACTTGTAGGAAAGCATATGACAAGGCCCCAAGAAAGCTGATTTTGGCAGTCCTGCATTAATTTGAAGTCTCAGAAACATTGATAGAATTATTGCAGGCTATGTACAAGGACCCAATGACACAAAGACAAGTGCACACAGAAGGGTTCTTAGTTGGAGTGGGTGTCTACCAGGGTTCAGCTCTGAGCCCACTGTTGTTCATACTGGTAATGGACTATATTAGCAAACAGGTAGGAGAGGGCAGATCAGAAAAGTTGCTAAATACAGACAATGTGGCATTACGTCAGAGTCTGAACAGCAACTTCACTAAAAGATAGGGGAATGTAATGCAAGACCGAAGGCAGATGGGTTAAAACTGAATACAGATATGGCAGTTGTAGTGGCGGCTATTTTTAAATATGGCAGCTTTGAAGAAGCTGAAAACTGAGACAGAATGGAAAATAGTGGAGCAGGTTAACTGCTTCAGTAAGTTTTCTGGGAGGCGTGATTGAGGAGAAGTGAATTTTGAAAGAGGAGGTCAAACCTAGAATCAGAGGGGCTGCAACCAAATAGCACAGAGTGTTAGAGGTAGTATATGCCAGAAGAATGCCAAAGAAGCTGACAAGTAAGGTGTAAAAAGCAGTTGAAGGTAGAGATGATGGAGATGAAGTGCCTGAGATGGGTGGTAGAATGCACCCTGTGGGACAGATGAGGAAATGAGACCATCAGAGCAGAAGTCCAAGTAGCTCCAGTTGCAGGGAAGGTCAAAGAGTACAGGTTACACTGGTCTGGGCACATGTGCATGAATGCAGAAGACAATCTGTTGAAGAAGATTTGGGGCAGGCAGGAAGATGGCAAAAGGAAATGAAAGTATTCAGCCAAGAGATGGACATTTACTGACTGATTTGCACTGCAATATTTTTAACTCACTGTAAGACATTTATTGTAAGATGGGCTTGCTTTCGTACGTATGTGTATATAAAATAATGAAATATTTTACCTGACACATATTTACCTAATTATCATGCTAGCCCAAATATGATATATTATAAAATGTTATGGAGCTTTTCTCCACAGGCCTCCACTAAAGAAAGGTCTTTAATGGCCCATCCACACAATCCTGTTAAACAAATGCAATAAGTTTATAAATAAATGTAAATGTCCAATTCACAGACATTAGTCATGGGAAGAATTTTCAGTCTTTATTTTGCTCATCAGTTTACAAACTTTCATAGAAAGTCTGT
The DNA here is from genome assembly GCF_019279795.1 of Protopterus annectens. NCBI lineage: Eukaryota > Metazoa > Chordata > Ceratodontiformes > Protopteridae > Protopterus > Protopterus annectens. The sequence goes on along the minus strand of NC_056732.1, from coordinate 1,718,842,189 downwards.
GTTAAGATGGAGAATGTTATTACTAGGGAATCTAGAAGTCTTCCCTAAAATATAAAGTAAGGCAGAGTGTGATCCCTGAGAAATTATGGAATGACTGATAAAAACTATAGCATGAAACAAGCTGCTTCAAAATAAACATCGTGTTACCAAACTTAGGCAAAAGAAGTAGAGGCTGTGGAGACTGGAAGATGTGGATATTCAGTTACCGAATAGCTGGGTAACTACAGCAGAGCTAGTAAGGGAGACTGCTTGGAAGGTGCTTGGTGTGACATCTGGGCAGAGGAAGGAGGACAAGGAGACATGGTGGTGGAATGAGGAAGTACAGGAGAGTATACAGAGGAAGAGGCTGGCGAAGAAGAAGTGGGATTGTCAAAGAGATGAAGAAAGTAGACATGAGTATAAGGAGATGAGGCGCATTGCAAAGAGAGAGGTGGCGAAGGCTAAGGATAAGGCATATAAAGAGTTGTATGAGAGATTGGACACTAAAGAGGGAGAAAAGGACCTGTATGGATTGGCAAGACAGAGGGACAGAGCTGGGAAAGACGTGCAGCAGGTAAAGGTGATAAAGGACAGTGAGGGAAACGTACTCACAAGTGAGGAGAGTGTGTTGAGTAGATGGAAAGAATACTTTGAAGGGCTGATGAATGAAGAGAATGAGAGAGAGAGAAGGTTGGATGATGTGGGGATAGTGAATCAGGAAGTGAAGCAGATTAGCAAGGAGGAAGTAAGGACAGCTATGAAGAGGATGAAGAATGGAAAGGCTGTTGGCCCAGATGACATACCAGTGGAAGCATGGAGGTGCTTAGGAGAAATAGGAGTGGAATTTTTAACCAGATTGTTTAATAAAATTTTGGAAAGTGAGAGGATGCCTGAGGAGTGGAGAAAAAGTGTTTTGGTACCTATCTTTAAGAATAAGGGTGATGTGCAGAGCTGCAGTAACTATAGAGGGATAAAACTGATCAGTCACAGCTTGAAGTTATGGGAAAGAGTAGTGGAAGCTAGGTTAAGAAGGGAGGTGATGATTAGTGATCAGCAGTATGGTTTCATGCCAGGAAAGAGCACTACAGATGCAATATTTGCTCTGAGAGTGTTGTTGGAGAAATACAGAGAAGGTCAGAAGGAGTTGCATTGTGTCTTTGTGGACTTAGAGAAAGCATATGACAGGGTGCCTAGAGAGGAGTTGTAGTATTGTATGAGGAAGTCGGGAGTGGCAGAGAAGTATGTAAGATTGGTACAGGATATGTACAAGGGTAGTGTGACACTGGTGAGGACTGCGGTGGGAGTGACAGATACGTTTAAGGTGGAGGTGGGTTTACATCAAGGATCAGCTCTGAGCCCTTTCTTATTTGCAGTGGTGATGGACAGGTTGACAGATGAGATTAGACAGGAGGCCCCATGGACTATGATGTTTGCAGATGACATTATGATATGTAGTGAGAGTAGGGACCAGGTTGAGGAGACCCTGGAGAGGTGGAGATATGCTTTAGAGAGGAGAGGAATGAAGGTCAGCAGGGCTAAAACAGAATATATGTGTGTAAATGAGAGGGAGGGTAGAGGAATGGTGAGGATGCAGGGAGTAGAGTTGGTAAAGGTGGATGAGTTTAAGTACTTGGTATCAACAGTTCAGTGTAATGGTGAGTGTGGAAGAGAGGTGAAGAAGAGAGTACAGGCAGGGTGGAATGGGTGGAGAAGAGTGTCAGGAGTGATTGTGACAGACGGGTACCAATAAGAGTGAAAGGGAAGGTCTACAAGAGGGTAGTGAGACCAGCTATGTTATATGGGTTGGAGACTGTAGCATTGTCGAAAAGGCAGGAGTCAGAGCTGGATGTGGCAGAGTTAAAGATGTTAAGATTTGCACTGGGTGTGACTAGGATGGACAGGATTAGGAATCAGTATATTAGAGGGTCAGCTCAGGTTGGACAGTTTGGAGACAAAGCAAGAGAGGCGAGATTGCGTTGATTTGGACATGTGCTGAGGAGGGATGCTGGGTATATTAGGAAAAGGATGCTAAGGATGGAGCTGCCAGGTAAGAGGAAAAGAGGAAGGCCTAAGATGAGGTTTATGGATGTGGTGAGAGAGGACATGCAGGCGGTTGGTGTGAAAGAGCATGATGCAGAGGACAGCAAGAAATGGAAACAGATGATCCGCTGTGGCGACCCCTAACAGGAACAGCCGAAAGAAGAAGATGATGATGATATATATATATAGAGAGAGATAGGTAGATGTGTGTGCATGTGTTTGTGTGCGTTTGTGTGTGTGTGAGTGTGTGTGTGTGTGTGTGTGTGTGTGTGTGTGTGTGTGTGTGTGTGCGTGTGTGTGTGTGCACGCGTGCATGTGCGTGTGTGTTTGTGTGTGTGCGTGTGTGTGCGTGCGCTCGCGCGCATGTGTTAGTGCATGCGTGTGTGCGTGTGTGTATGTGTGTGTGTGTGTGTGTGTGTGTGTGTGTGTGTGTGTGTGTGTGTGTGTGTGTGTGTGTGTGTCTCTCAAGAATGTTTAATAATGCAGAGACAGAGTGCTGGGCACCTACAGCCTGTAGCTACACCTGTAACAATCTGGCATATTTTTTTCACCATTACCTAAATCAGTTTCAGTCATCCCAAAAATGAAACCTTCAAGGAAAGACAGAATGCATCAATGCATTTATTAAGAGTTTGATCTCAGTCACGGCCTAGTAATACATGACTCCTTTTATCATGTTACAAATCTTGGCTTAAACTAAGTGATCTTCTTGAAAATTTTGATCATAGGATCATAGAAAGTTACTAAGCTAATGGCCCTAGGGCTTTACAAGCCTAGCCATTTTCTCCCCTTGTTTCAATGATCAGCACCTATTGCCCCTGCCCAAGAGAGGCACAGGTGGAACTCCCAGGATAAATTTATGGTTACCCATCCAATCATTCAGATTGCACTTGAAAGGTGCCAAAGAATGATTATTGTAAACTTTTTTTTTTTATCATTTATATATATATTACTCATGTTGTGGACTTTTGTATATAGTTATGAGTTTGTTAATTGTTAATCATTTTTGTTGTTAAAATTATAATAAAAAGTTATGAAAAAATAAATAATACATTTTTATGAAGATCATTAGTAACCACAATAAAACATAAGTAAACTGGTATGCCTATATATTTTCAGACTAACCATTTAACTATTTTTTCTGTTCTTGTAAAATTGGATCTTTGTTAATGTCTTATGTGCATTACAGGTGCCCCGCTCAGTATGCAGTGAGCCCTGCCCTTCTGGCTACAGGAAGGCCGCTCGGGTAGGACAGCCTATCTGCTGTTTTGACTGTGTACCCTGTTCCATGGGGGAGATCACCAACCAGACAGGTAGAGTTTCTATGCTTCCTTTTATTCACATGTACTCATAAAATCATACTTTTGCTCACATTAATCTAATATTTAGAAGTCAGCTATTATTCAGATAATCTATAATGAATAAAGAGGACCAGTGGAGTGAATGCTCAACGGAACAACAAGCTCAAAGATAAATAGTTAAAAACAAACACCGCTGAGCAAAACAATGGAGGATTGCAGTCTCATTTAAATCACAAGTAGCTCCTAAATCCAATAGCCAATGATGTAAATAATCCAAGTGCAGGCGAGGTATGTAAAAAGCAGGTTTATTAATAAAAAGAGGTGAGCGCTTTCGCATGAGCTTCTTCAGACCTATACAACTAAACTGTCTGTAAGCATCAGTTTAAAAAGCCAAAATGGCGCCAAAATCCTGTCCATTATTTAAAGGTACATGGCTCATTAAAAATATCATGTAAAAAAGTCATATATAAAATTCCTATACACCATCATAAAACAGTACGGCATTTCAAAACAAAGCCATTCATATTCATATCCATTATTGGAATAAATAAATCAAAAGTATGTGTGACAGATGGGGGGGGGGGGAATTTTTAGTAACATAACTATCAAAACATTGACAGAGCATCTATGCATATAAAGGTTCAAAAAGACCCTACTGGCCACAAAGTAAAAAACTCTTCATAGCCTCTTAACATCTTTTGGACAATAACCTTCTTGATTTCAGCAGAGGTCGCAGGGGAACCCTTCCATTGAGACCTGGGGTGATATCTGCCCTAAACTTAATAATCCAATGGATTTCCCTGGTCTCTGTATAATTGTTAATGTCCCCTCTCCTGTATGTCCTTGAGATCTGTTCCAAGATCCTGAACTTAAAACGATGCTCTTGACCTTTGTCATTAGTGTGTTTGGATAGTGCATTATGTGTAGTACCTCTCCTTGTGTGGTATACATGCTCACGAATCCTATCCCTCAGTGTCCTATTGGTCTTGCCTACATAGTAGGCTGGACAGACTGTGCAGCAGGCTAGGTAAACTACATCTCTGGACATACAATTGCCCCTCGTCCTGATGTAGTAAATACCGAACCATATGGATATCGGAAGACAGGGTCGGTTTCTATATATGGACAAAAATTGCATTTGTCGCATGTGGTCATGTAGGGACCCAACAAAGCAGGTGGATCATTATGGACCCTTGGGTAGCAGAGCAAACTCTTTAAGTTCTTTTTATTCCGGTAAACGAATCTAGGTCGAGTACCTGTAAGGCTCTTAATAGTTGGGTCAACTAATAAAACGTGCCAATGCTTAGAGAAAATATCTTTAAGTGTACCTACATCCCTGGTGTAAAAAATGGGAAATGCAATTCCATTGTCCATATTTGAACCGCCCTCTTGGCTATCCAAGCCATCATTGGCCTCTCCCGCGTATATTTCAACAGCACCATCTGAGAAATATGGTTTCGCTCTGTCTATCCTCAGATCTGCAATGCCCGCCATCCCTCTGGAGATATCTAAGTGGTCATAGCCACGTTCCCTCAATTTGCTGCTAAGGTCTCCTAATTCACTTGCCAGATGACTGTCTAGGGGTGTATATCTAGACATCCGCAATTTTTGTCCATATATAGAAACCGACCCTGTCTTCCGATATCCATATGGTTCGGGTATTTACTACATCAGGACGAGGGGCAATTGTATGTCCAGAGATGTAGTTTACCTAGCCTGCTGCACAGTCTGTCCAGCCTACTATGTAGGCAAGACCAATAGGACACTGAGGGATAGGATTCGTGAGCATGTATACCACACAAGGAGAGGTACTACACATAATGCACTATCCAAACACACTAATGACAAAGGTCAAGAGCATCGTTTTAAGTTCAGGATCTTGGAACAGATCTCAAGGACATACAGGAGAGGGGACATTAACAATTATACAGAGACCAGGGAAATCCATTGGATTATTAAGTTTAGGGCAGATATCACCCCAGGTCTCAATGGAAGGGTTCCCCTGACCTCTGCTGAAATCGAGAAGGTTATTGTCCAAAAGATGTTAAGAGGCTATGAAGAGTTTTTACTTTGTGGCCAGTAGGGTCTTTTTGAACCTTTATATGCATAGATGCTCTGTCAATGTTTTGATAGTTATGTTACTAAAAATTTTTCCTCCCTCCCATCTGTCACACATACTTTTGATTTATTTATTCCAATAATGGATATGAATATGAATGGCTTTGTTTTGAAATGCCGCACTGTTTTATGATGGTGTATAGGAATTTTATATATGACTTTTTACATGATATTTTTAATGAGCCATGTACCTTTAAATAATGGACAGGATTTTGGCCATTTTGGCTTTTAAACTGATGCTTACAGACAGTTTAGTTGTATAGGTCTGAAGAAGCTCATGAAAGCGCCACCTCTTTTATTAATAAACCTGCTTTTTACATACCTCGCCTGCACTTGGATTATTTACATCATTGGCTATTGGATTTAGGAGCTACTTGTGATTTAAATGAGACTGCAATCCTCCATTGTTTTGCTCAGCGGTGTTTGTTTTTAACTATTTATTATTCAGATAAACTTCACTGCAATATTTCAAGTGGAACTTTTAAAGTCTTTGAGCAAACTCAGCATTTTAAGAAGTTTATGCATACTGTACACTATTAAGAAAAAATGCCAAAATTTTTGCATTCTACAGACTTTTCAGGTGTATAAAAACATGGCAATAAATGCAACTATGTTATGTAAAGATGTATCAAGTCTGCCATCTTGAATGAAACATTGCATAAAAGATTTATAAGCCTTGTTGATGTCTGACACAGTGGCACAGTTGATAGTGCTGTCACCTCACAGCAAGAGGTTCCCTGGTTCAGTTCATGGTTGGCGTGCCTTGTGTGTGACATTTGTATGTCCTCCCTGTGTTTGTGTTCTGGTGTCCTCCAACATGCTGTAGGTGAAATGGACACTCTAAATTGGCCATATGTGAGTGTGTGGTATGGAAGAACTATTGTGGCAGGGCTAGCCACCTAGCAGTGTAAACCTTGGCTCTTGATGATTGTCAATGTTGAAGTGACATCCCAAATCATATGCAAAACAGGGGTTGTGGATGGATTTATAAGCCTTACTAATAAATTCCCTCAGCATCCTTAAATAAAATACCATATATAATAGCTTTTATAAAAAAAAAAATAGAAACTACCATTAAAGTCATATATCCAGTTATACTGATTTTTCATTTTTCTGGGAAAATGCCACCAAATCTCAAATTTGATTCTGAACTGCCTGAGTATTGTTCATAGATTCATAGGTGTATACTAGGCTAATGCCCCTGGAACCTTTACAAGCCTAGCACATAGGATTACACTGGCATAGTGCCACCCGACCTTAGTTCCCAGTGCCTCGGTCGAGTAGAGCCACTGGAGTGATCCCCGGGGTGAATTTTCTATTTTCATGAAATATAGATTTTTAGAGCACAACACTCATTTACCACAATATTAATTTCTTCTCGCATTTAGTACTTGCTTTATTGCAACTTTTGTACCAAGAATCTGATTTAGTTTTGCATACATACAGATGCACTAGGGAAATGTAATGAAACTATGGTAATGATTGCACATCACTTAAAATCATGGGTATAATTCCTGGATTTCATCTCTTGAGAATGGAATTTCACTTTTTGGAGAATCATAAATCAGCATTCCTACATATATCTTTTGACCTTTGGTTTATTGTGTACTGCATTCGAGGTTGTAGTTAGAGCTAAAGAAAGTCTTATGGTTTTCTTGGTAAGGGAGGATATTTTTACCTCAGATTTGAATTTGGTAGACTTGATTTGCCCTCTGAGGTGATTATCTAGATTGATGAGAGATTTTTTTCTCCCACTGAGCATTACACTTCCTAAATTTTGTCACGACTTTCTTCCTTTTGTTATGCATCCTATTGATGTTGGGATTCTACCAGGGTGGCTTGCTTTCTGAGTTTGTTCCTTGACTTTTCCTGGTAGACTCAGTTATCAATATGCAACTACTAACATGATTGTATAGGGTCTCTGTGAACAATTCTGCATAGGTAGTAGTGCTATCAAGCTTGGGGGGGGGGGGGGCTTGAAATTTTGCCAGGTTTAAATAGTAAGACGTTTGCCTTAGAATAGATCCTAAATATTCCAAGGTTATCAGGTTTTTCAGGTTTTATTTTTATTTCAAAGGAGGCAGCTTTATGTTTAACCTTATTAGGGAGGACATTACACTAAGATGGGTGCAGTGTTCTCCCATGCTAGTGAGGACCAGATCTATACTTTTGCTCTCCTAGTGGGCATATGGGGAATATTTGATCCAGGGTATTTGTGTTGACAAAGTCCAAGAATCTCTGTGCCTGCTAGACTGGGGGCATGTATGATTCTTAATTTATAGTGGGGTAGTTAAAGTTGCCCATGAATATGGTATTGGGCTGAATGGCAAGTGTTTGCAATAAGATTAAATACATGTCATGGGTTCCTGGGTCATAGAGGGGAACCTAAAGCTTGCAAGGATATGGTATGAGACTTTGCCTAAGATAATCTGGACATGGAGAAGCTCAAGCACATCATCCTGTTTGACCAGCTTTAAGGCATTTTTGTTTCTGTTGTAAATCAATACACCTCCACTTTTAGTCCCTGCCTGTTTAGTAGCTGGTATAAATGTGTGGAAGTCATTGCAACCCTGCACTGCCAGAGTGCTATCCATGGCTTTAAACCATGTTTCGGTAAATGCAAAAATGTCTGCATATTCCAGGATTTGAAGAGGACAGCATGGTGGGATTGGAGTTTTTTGTTTAGACTCCTGGCATTGAGGAGTAGCACCTTTAGACTTTTTTGAGTTGGTTTTGCTATGACGGAAGGTTTGTCAGTTCAGGAACATACAATCCCTGGCAAAGCAGCATGATCTGTTGGCCATATCCTTTCATGCTAACAAATATTCTATCCCCTTGAAGTGACAACAGAAACTAAACCAATTATTAAAATCAATCAACGTCTGTTCATACTGTGGCATCATCCTTGGAAAATTTAGAATGCTGCACAATGCTAGGCCTATATCAGCCTGCGACACATAAGAGCTCCATCCTATCTCTATTTGTATAGTCTTAGAGGGTGGCAGAGCTCATATCTTTTACACCCACATGGACTGTGACTGAATTATACTGGTGCTTGCAATCCAATGACCTAAGTGCATGCTTGATTTAGTGAAACCTGGCCCCTGATAGACAACTGACCTTGACTTTATCCTTACTCAGCCTAGTGAGTGAGACATCTGTATGTCTCACAATGGATTCTCCTATGACCAAAATATTGTCTTGTGTTGTGACTTGTCTTATGGGTTTAGAAGTTGAGGACCCATGAGATGTAGTTGTATGTATTGCTTCCCATGTTGTTTTGGTGGAGTGGTTTTGAGGATGCTGAGGATATCTGTTGCATATGCAATGTCTGGGAGGTTTTTGGGATTTAAGAAGATTACATTTAAGAGATTCAGCATATGTGGGTCTATGTGCCTGATCCTTATTATGTGTGGTGGGTGTACTGGGTACATTACTTATGACCTGATTGATATTATGAGTGCTTGCATGTGAGAGCTTTGCCTCCAGTGCCATTGTGTAATTTCATCTCTCACACACCTTATCATTTTGTTTAAGAATTAGTTGGTTGTCAGTAAACATGAGATAATTGTTGCATTTCCTTAGGATGCCCATATTCACCAAATCGGCTGCAGAGATAGCAAGAGAGTTCATATCCATGGTTGCACACCCTTTTTACTTGATCAGAGGGTTGCTGAAGGAGTTATAAAGTAAAAACAGGATTGTCTAATGCAAAACTCAAGGGGCAATGCTTGCCACTGCACAAGTTAGTTTCTCCTAGCACAATTAAGGACATGAGATGTTCCAAAGATAGTTTTATAGAGAAAATGGTAATTCTAGCTGCGTGCATCTATACCATACCTCTCCACTTCTTTGTGCACAAAATCTAGAAAAGCCTAAAATACTGTGTGCATGGGAGGGTGACAAAGGCCCCAAAATAGGTACAGATTTTAAATATTGCTCATATTAAATTAGAAATAATATGATTTGTGTTATCATTAATTTTTCTGAAGGATATGAAGTCTGAAACTCAAATAATTTTCCAGAAAACCACAAAGTTTATGAGGAACAGACTAAAAACATGAGGCAAAAATGTGAACATTCTGTGAAAATCTGGACAGTTGAGAGGTGTTGTTTATACAGGGCACTGCTAAAACCACTGTGTGATAAGCAGCTTTGTACAAACAGTGCAACTTTACACAGGCACAGAAACTGACTAAACACACAAAACAGCCTTGTAGCCAGTCAGATGTCACAGTTCATAGGTTCATAGGTTCATAGGTAGGTACTAGGCTATCTGCCTGAAGGCATTTATAAGCCTAGCCAGAATGTGTTGGCTTTCGCTGCCCCCTTAGATTAGTTCCCTGTGCCTCTGTCCAGCAGAGCCACTGAAGTGATCCCCGAGATAAACTTTCTGTTTCCCATTCACTTGTCAAGGTTTCTCTTGAAGAGTGTTAGCGAGGAGCTCTGCCTAATGTAGATTGGAATCTTGTTCCAAAGCATGGGAAGTCTCTAGGACAGGAATCTATCCCTCCAGCATGTCCTATTTATTGTTGTGGTGAGGTCGAGATCCCTAGAGCATGTGGTTCGAGGGGATATGATTTTCTATAGGTGGAGCATGCCCATCAATTCTGGGTTGGACATGGCCTTGTATGTCAGGCAGAGATCACCTCTGTGTAGGTGGTATGCAACCGGGTACAGCTGGAGTTTCTTCAGTCGAGCTGCATAGGGCATTCGTTTGAGGCCAGTGATCCTCTTGGTGAGGTACTTCTGTGGTCTTTCCAGCTGTTGCAGGTGTCTTGTAAGATACATCCCAAATGGGACATTGTACTCCATGATGGCTCTGATGAGTAGAGAGGCACAATGACCTCTTTTGATCTGGATGCGAACCCTTTTGTGATTCGGTAGCCACATAGAAGGATTTTCTAACCACTTTGGCAATGTGATTATCAAAAGAGAGATTACTATCTACTTGGGTCCCCAGATCCCTTATTACATCTTCTGTATTTTGGGGACTACCACCTATGTGGTAGTTTGTGGGTACTTTGTTTTTTCCAAAGGGGATGACTATGCACTTTTTGGCATTTAGCTTGAAGCCATGATTTTGACATCAGGTATCTGTCTCAGTGAGACCTTTTTGGAGGATGTCTGTGTCAGCCAGAGAGTCAGTTATAGCCCCTAGTTTCCAGTCATCTGCGAACTTGGTCAGCCATAGTCCTCCTGTGCTTTCCTGTACCTCTGAGAAGTATATGCCAAACAGGAGGGGTCCTAGGACTGAGACCTGGGGAACACTAGTTGTAACCGGTTTAGAGTCGGACCTAGCTCCTGCAACTCTCACCATGTGGGTTCTGTCCATGGGCTAGTTGGCAACCCATCTTGTGACAAAGGGGTTTATGTTCAGGCTGGTGAGCTTGTCTATAATACCAGAATGGGGAATGGTGTCGAAGGCCTTTGCAAAGTCTAGGTAGGCTATGTGTACCACCTTTCCCTTGTTTATAGCCTTAATAACTGTCTCAAAGAAGTCCATCAGGTTCAGGAGGCATGATCTACCCTTAACAAAGCCGAACTGGGTAGGGTCCAGTGTTTGGAGGTTCCCAATGTCTCTGTTAATGAGTTCCATGATGATTTGGTCCATAGCCTTGCAGACCAAGCTAGTCAGGTTTATAGGGCGATAGTTCCCGGGGTCTGTTGTGGCTCCACCTTTGTGGAGTGGAATAACCATTGCTGTGCACCACTCTATGGGTATGTAGCCTGTGGAGATGTTGAGTTTGAACAATGTGTTTAGGTGAGGGGTTAGTTCGTCTTTGAGCTTGTGTAGGATGCAGACTGGGACACCGTCTGGTCCCACTGATGCTGTGTTTTTGGCTTTGGAGAGGGCTGTTTTAACCTGAATGTCTGTGATTTCAGGGGCTCTACAATCATCTGGTATGGTTATGGGCCCTTTTGGGGTGAGACGGGGGTAATGTTTGCACTGAACCTATCTACCAGGATGTTGATAGTATCGGTTGGTTCAGTGTATTTTGTGCCATTCTGCACTAACTCCGAGTAGATCTGAGCATTGCCACTCAGATTTTTGACATAGCTAAAGAATGCCTTGTGGTTATCTTTGGAGTCCTTGGAAATTTTTCTTTCGAAGCTTGCCTTGGATGATTTTATGAGGGATCGTAGTTTTTTGCTGATACTGATCAGGGATGTCTTCCCTTCTTGAGATTCTACTCTTTTCTGTACTAGTTTTCTACTTCTATTGTATAGCTTTCTTATGGCAGGGGTCCACCAGACTGGTTTCCTTTTCTTGGAGAAGTGAGTCTTGGTTTTGCTTGAAAGTTGAACTTATTTCTCTCTGATTTCAAATTGAGAACTGACTAAGCTGCCCTCATCTCCCACCATAGTGCAGCATACATCTCAACGGTACAAATTTCCGCAGACTCCTGATTTTGCCTCATATTTTAGGTTCTTTTTTCATAAAAGTGTGGTTTTCTGGCAAATTAGTGTCAAATCAGTAAAATTAAAGTTAGAAAATACTGACAGACAATAAAATTTCAGACTTCATACCCTTCAGAAAATTCATGCTAATGCAAAACCTGTTATTTTATCAACTTTCTAAGTTTGTAAAAGCAATATTTAAAAAATGTCCCTATTTTTGGGCTTTTGTCCCACTTTTATTTATGGCTTTGTCCAGATTTCTTGCTCTGAGGTTGAGAGGTATGTAGTTCAGTCATGAGTTACTTTAATGTAGAATCACAAAGACAAAAGATTGGGAACTAAGTTGTAATCACCTGACCAAACGAGGAAACATAAAAAATACTCAACAGTGTATGAGCCAGCAATAAGATCAGTGACATGCAAAGGCACTTTACAAAGACAAAGAAAAACAAAATATAACAAACAGTTTGGAAATATAACAGCAACACAGTCAAAATAATTAAAAAAAAACTGCAAAAATGACCAAAAGTACTTATCTTGTACTTGAATTACATTGGATTGAAGCCAAACATTTTGGAAACAGCAGCTTGGTTGCCAAGTGTTTCTCAGTTCTGTGGCTACAAAAGCGGGAATAAAGACATCTTTAGATATATAGCAGAATGAAAGAAAGCAGGAGGAGATGGACTTGGCCAGGGTAAGCAAAGAGGGAAGGACATTATGAAAGATAAGAAAAAAGTAGAGGTATTAATTGATTACTTTGATTCAGTCTTGATAATGAAAAGTGAAATGGGGGTGCCATGCTGGGAAGGAGGTAGAGTACAGTAGAGACAGCAGGAAAACAAACATGAGATAGAAAGAGAGGACGTTGAGGGTAAACTAGTTTTAGTGAGGGATGATAATGCACATGGACCACGTGAGCTATCTCCCATGGTCCACAGACATCTATCTAGTTTTCTGTGAAATCCACTGAAGAAGGTTTTCACTACATCATTGACCATTTCTGGGAGTAATTGAAGACTAGAAAATAACAAGTATAGTTCCTTTGTACATGTGAGGAAGCAGAAACTATCCAATAGACTACATTCATATTAGCCTGAAGTCATGAAGATAATCATGAGGTATGTTGTTGTTGTTTTCCTGTACACCCTAGTAAAACAATCACCAGTTCCCTGAAAAAAATCTGTCATCAAAATCTGGTTAATTTTTTTCTGAGTTACAAGAAAACTTGGAAGAGGAGTACCAGTGGTGTACCTGGCCTTCACTTGGACTTTGACTTATTCCCATAGATGTACCTGTTACAAAAACTGGAGGGGCTGGGGGAAGGATCAAGACTACAAAACTGGACTACTGTATGGCTGAAGGGTATGACAGCGAGCACTGTGGAGAGATTAACATACAGAAAATGACTGGAGGGGTATGCCAGGTGTTATTCCTGGGTACAGTACTCCTCCATCTCCTCATTCCAGATGACTGGAGGGGTATGCCAGGTGTTATTCCTGGGTACAGTACTCTTCCATCTCCTCATTCCAGATGACTGGAGGGGTATGCCAGGTGTTATTCCTGGGTACAGTACTCCTCCATCTCCTCATTCCAGATGACTGGAAGGGTATGCCAGGTGTTATTCCTGGGTACAGTACTCCTCCATCTCCTCATTCCAGATGACTGGAGGGGTATGCCAGGTGTTATTCCTGGGTACAGTACTCCTCCATCTCCTCATTCCAGATGACTGGAGGGGTATGCCAGGTGTTATTCCTGGGTACAGTACTCCTCCATCTCCTCATTCCAGATGACTGGACGGGTATGCCAGGTGTTATTCCTGGGTACAGTACTCCTCCATCTCCTCATTCCAGATGACTGGAGGGGTATGCCAGGTGTTATTCCTGGGTACAGTACTCCTCCATCTCCTCATTCCAGAGATATCCTGTCACTGACAGAAAACAATCAACCTCTTCTCTAAGGACACAAAGTTAGGTGCAGCAGTGGGCAATAAGGCAATTTATAATGAAAGACTTGGAAAGGCTGATCAAACAGATGAGATATGAGGCACACCATAAGCAAATGAAAAGCACCACAGCTGATTCACAGCAACATTGCTTTGACATATCAGCCAGGGGTGTGGAATTGATGGTAACACAACAGGAAAAAGACTAGAATATCCTGCTATTACCTAGACTAGACCGCTATAAGCAGAATAGGAGGGGTGGAATAGCATCCAATAAACACTGGGGTATATCCTCACAACACTTATCTCCAGAGGCAAATAATTAATTTTACCATCCTGCCAAGCCAAAGTTAACCCCCACCTTGAGCACTGTCTGCAGCTCTATAGGCTTGTATAAGGAAAGAGACACCAGGCTGCTAGAAGGAGTGTGGAGGATAGGCCCCAGAAAAGAGTATAGTATAGGTTGTGCGAGAATATGACCAACGAGTAGAAGAACTAGAAATCTTCTCCTAGAAGATACTGGAAGAGAAACTGGGAGCCTTACACATTCACACAAAAACATGTCATGGACATGTGAATGGTTTGTGCTGAATAGAAAGGACAGGGATGGGAAAGGACAGCATGATAGGTACAGCAGTGATCAATCAGGCTGAATGATTTTAGGGAACAGCTACTGCCTGAATCTGTGAAATGTCTTCTTCTTGGACAAGGTCATGAACCCATGGAATAGATTACCAGAATGGGTTGTGGAAAGAGAGAAACAGAGAGAGAATCCATAGAGACATTCAAGAGGACATGGCACAAGATGAAAAAGGTTAAGAAGAGAATGGAAGGCAGAATGTTGAATACATTTAAATGTTTAACTAGATACATTTACAATCTCCTTTGCTGTAAACAAATGTCTTTAAGTTTGCTAGCCAATATAAAATTGTTTATGAAACAGTAAACATCATATCACATCACTGCCTATTAGTTATATAGGAGGTTAATCTCTAGATTTAATGACAGAAAAGGCAACACAGGTAGATATACATAGACATGGAAGGCTAGATAGATATGTAGAGATATGTATATATAGTCACTCTCTCTCCTCTTTGTTTGGTTACTTTATGTATTGGGATTATTGAGAAGTGTGAGCTCCAGCACTAGGACTGCATTGACTGGATGTATGTTGCTGCATTTCCTCTGCTGTTATTTTTCAGTCTGCATTTACACACACACACACACACACACACACACACACACACACACACACACACACACACACGCACACACGCACACGCGCACACGCACGCACGCACACATGCACACGCGCTGCACGCACACACACACACACACACACACACGCACACGCACACTCACACACACACGCACACACACAATTTTATATATATATATATATATATATATATATATATATATATATATATGGAGAGAGAGACCGACAGGTAGTTAATTAAGGCACTTCCTGAATTGTGACACTCATTACCACACCAGCACTAATACCCTGAGGACCAAGATTTTATTTTTTGCAAATTATGTCCTGTGGGTCAGTACCCTAGAAAACTAGTAAAGTAGCAGTACTAAGACTGAAATATAATAGCCAGGAGTGTCACATATATGCCTTGAGTAATCTAAAAAGTGCCCTAAAATAAAGCATCTTACTGTGTTTATTTTAGACATATCAGGTGAGAGAGATCGAGTTCCATAGATCATTGTAATCTGTACTTGAATGTGTTACATTTTTGTTGGTCTCTTAGACTAAGATGGTTATTTACAACATTCTAAGGAAGAATGCATGCATTTCTGAGGCAGAAGTAGACCAAAAAAAACATTGTTCTGAATAAATCTCATCTATGCCATTGTGTTTACATTTGCACCCAGAGGTTCAGTCACTGCAATGCAATGATCTTTAACAGTGACACAAACATGTTCTCTGAGGTCAAATGGATCTCCACTAACATATAAAGCTATGTGAAAACAAATTGCATATAGCTGTTGAGTTCAAACAACTTAGGAATCAGTGATACAGCAAGTTTGTGATTTATCATGTGTGTGTTTGTGTGTGTGTGTGTGTGTGTGTGTGTGTGTGTGTGTGTGTGTGTGTGTGTGTGTGTGTGTTTGTATGTTTGGTGTGTAGCTATGCATATATATTGTAGCAAAGGATCTTCGCTGGAAACCGTTTCTTTAAGTTAAATGCAGTTTTACGTACCACTGGCTGTGGAAAATAAAAAAAGACAAGTTCAAACCACACTCAACAGGACGGTAAAAATGAGACACATTTATTGGAAACGGCACAGATCAAAATGTTTAAGCGTATTCATCATGTTTAAAACACAGACTTCCTCAGAAACATATTTCATGTAACAACAGGGTTTTAAATATCCTCCAAATAAGTCACATGCCATAAAACATCCAACCACCAAAATCCATCAATTTAACTTATCCAGTCATAGAAATTCCTCAGTCAAGTAAAATTCACTTTAAAGAGAAACGCATCTTTAATCATACCTCATAGGAATATAATCAAAACACATTCATTTAAACCAGGAAAACTGTATGCATTCAATTTAATTTGCCATTTTAGTTCCTTATATTCAAGCAGCACCTTCCATGGCCCCCTCTATGATTTTCCTTTACCATGTTGATGCATATAAATGCAAAAGCATGTTCAGAAAATTTCAAAACGTGTTTTACAAGGGAATTATTGACATTCTGTTTCCTAATATTCAAGCAATGTTCATAAATACGTTCATAAAATTTTCTCTGAGTCTTACCTACATAAAAACATGGACGTTCTTGGCATAAAGCCAAATAGACAATGACATGTGAATTACAGTCACAGTAAAATGGGGTCCTAATCACCACATTGTTGATTTTAGCCTTCTAACCAACCACAAATAATTGCATTGCCTGCAAAAAACACATCTACTTGTCCCTGCTTTTTTTGTGGGTGTAAAAATTTATAGTGTTCAACCCACCTTAAATGTTGTTTAATTGTTTTCCCTTTTCTATAAACAACTTGCTGACCAGTACCCAAAATATCAGTGTAACCATCAAAGCAACAAAATAAATTCCAGTTCTTTTTCAAAATGTCATTGATTTGTTCATATTTGTTATTATAAGTGGTTACAAAAGAGCAATGAAATTCTTTATCCACTGGTGGTTTAGTTCTCCACTTAAACACTTCACCTTCTCCATCGATTCTAAGTAAAGGTTTAAACCAACCATCCCTTCTTTTTATTTTCCCCTCTTCCTTCACTTTTTGAATAAGGGTATTAGGATATACCCGGGCCCAGAACATATCGGCTAGGACTGAAGTTTCTGTCTGATAAATAGTCTCTTCAGATGCTAACCTTGCAAGTCGCACACACATACTACCCCTTAATAATAGTTTTTTTATGATGTTCAGGATGACTACTATCAAAATGAAGAATACTGTTACAATATGCAGGTTTCCTGTATATATTACTATTAAACCCGGTGTCTGTTTCCAAATGTCGAATACGTCATCCAGGAAATGTAAACATAATTCCCATGGGGTCAGTCCTACAAATCCAAAAATAAACTTCTTCTCCCAATACACCATAATAATATTGGCAAAAATGGAAGCACGTGCTGCCCCCATTGCTACACAATTTTTTCTGTAAAAAGTGCTGGCCATATAGGTACACATAGTTGTTTTTCAAAACTAGTTCCATCAAAGTAACTAACACATTGAATTCACTGTTATTAAATTCAATGATTTCAAACAAAAATCATTGGAACCATTGTAGTCCTATTTCATGTGGAATCATAGTAAACAAATCGACTACATCAACAGTAGCAAATGTAAAATAGTTTGCATATTTAACCTTTTTAAGCTTCAATAAAAAAATCCCAAGAGTCCCTGTAAATGTGTGAAAACCTATCCAAAATGTTTTTCAACTTGATATAAATATATTTAGCTAAAGGGTGAGTCTTTGATCTTGAGGCATTGACAATGGGTCTCACTGGGGAGTTCTTTAAATCTTTGTGTATTTTTGGCAACCCATTATTACAGGATGTTGACATTATAAAAACAACCATTCTTCATAACTAATTTGTTCTTGATCAAACATATCTTGCAATATCCAATCTATCTTAGAGTATGAGATAGGTATACAATTTAATAACATTTCATCATAGTACTCATCAAATACAAAATCATGCATTCTGTTTAAATAGTCTTCATAGTCAATAATACCATCCCCCCTCCATTGTCAGGTGTCATAACCATGATAGATTTGTTACTACACAGCTTTTTCAATAGTTCATATTCTGTCACTGGGAAATTTAAATAAATATTAGCGATATTGTCTTGCCATAAAGTACGAATGTCAGATTCAGAAATTTTTTCGAATACTAATAAAGGCAAATCAAGAGGGGGGGTTAAATGTACTACTCTTTCTTAAAATACTATAATTGTGTTGGTTAAGTTTGTCATTGAACCAGGTCTTTAAATTCAAATGTCTTAAATACATTTTTAAATCAGTAATTGTTTGTTCTGTAAAATGTGTTGCTGTGGGAACAAAGTTCATCCCCTTACTTAAAAGGGGTGAATTTTAGATTACCCATCCATTGGTACAAGTTGCACTTAAATAGGGATACAGAGGAACTCTGCTTCACATGGATGAGGAGTCTGTAGCATAGAATGGGAATTCTCTGAGAAATGTATCTGTCTCTCCATCATGTTCCGTTTATATCGCAAGCAAAATTTAGACCTTTTAATCTAGTAGCTCTGATGCTGTTTGTGTTGTCAATGTGCAAAAAGGTCATCAAAACAGGGCTCAGGGATGCCTTATATGCCAGGCAAAGATCACCTCTCAGATGTCTGTATGATACTTAATAAAGAGACAGGGCTTTGAGGCAATCACCTTAGGACATTTTGTTTACTCCCTGTATTCTTTTCATAAGGAACTTTGTGGGAGCTCCAATTGCTGTATGTATCTGGTCAGGTACCTACTGAAGGGGGCATTATACTCTATGATGGGCCTGATATGGGCAAAGTACAGTAGTATGATGTCCTCTCTGGACCTAGATGACATGGACTTGCTTACAAGTTGAACAACATAGAAAAATATACTTATTACCTTGGACAAATGTTGGTCAAAGTTAGGTTACTATCTACATGAGTTTCCAGATCCCTGACTAGTTTAGCAACTTCAAAGGTGTTTTATTGATGACGTAGTAATTGAGGTGGCACACTTTCCAAATGGTACTATAATACATTTATTGGTATTGAATTTTAAGCCACGGCTTTGGCACCAAGCATTTGTCTGTATTAGACCTTCCTGAAAGGTGTTCTTGTCTTGAAGGGACTCTATCTCTGCTCCCAGTTTGCAATTATTTGCAAATTTGGCTAGCCATAGGCCTTTGACATTGGCTTTGACATCTGAGAAGTAGATGCCAATGAGGAGTGGGCCTAGCATAGACCACTGGGAGATTACACTGGTGACCAGCCTCTTTGTGGAGGTGACCTCACTGATTCTAACCTCCTGGGTCCTATCAGTGAGCTGGCTAGCTATCCAGCATGTTATAAAGGTATTTATACCTAGTTCTCTAAGTGTGTTGACAATGCCCAAATGGGGTTTTAAATCCAGATATAGGTAGGCAATATGCACAGTTTTCTACTCTTCCATCCCCTTAGTGACCTTTTGAAAGAAATCTACCAGATTCAGTAAGAATGAACTTCCTTTGACAAAGCCATACTGGGATGGATTCAGTGTCTGGAGGTCTTCTATATCCCTGCTGATAATTTCCATGATAATTCTTTCCATGGCTTTGCAAATAAGACTAGTCAGACTAATGCGTCTGTAGTTTCCAGGATCTGTTGAAGGGCCTCTCTTCTGAAGGGAGATGAATGTTGCAGTCCTCCATTCACATGGCACAAAGTATGTTCTAAGACTATAGTTAAGTAATAACTCCAGGGGTCCTGGATAAATGATATTTTAGACTATTCAGGAGGCAACAAGGGATGCTATTGGGGCAACCCTGAATGTTATTGTGGCAACCCTGAGTGTTATTCGGGCCTATTGAGGCCATGTTCTTGGCTTTAGTCAGTGCAGCCAGCACATGCTCCCTAGTTTTAGTTGGAGGGGTTATGTTAAGGTATTACTGGGGGGATGGTTTGGGGCTGAGAAGGGAGTAAAGTTGGAAATTAATTTGTTGGCTAACAAGGTTGCTATTTTGACAGGCTTGGTGAATGTGGCACCATTAACCACCAGTTCAGCTACTGCCCTTGAAGTTTTTGACATAGCTATAGAAGGCCTTACTGTTATCTTTTATCTGGGAAGATATCTTCAGAGTTGGGTTTGTTTGACTTAGTTATCCCTCTTAGTTGCCTATTTAGTTTGATGAGAGAGTTTTTATCTTTACAAGAATTACAATTATAGATTTTTGCCATATTTATTTTTCTTTTCATTGTATATCCTGTTTAATTTGGGATGCCACCAGGGCAGTTTATTTCCGGGATTAGTTATTGACTTACTTCTGGTAGGTATGACAGCTTCTATGCAGCCATTGACATAGTTGTACAGAGTTTCTGTGAGCAATTCAGCACAGGCTGGTGTGTTCTCGGGATTTAGAGTGGCACTGAATTTTGACAAGCTGTCACTTAATAATGGGTAATTTGCCTTTGAATCATTCCTAACTGATAATGGATTCAGTGGGATTATGGAGTTGATTTTGATTTAGAAGGAAACAGCTTAATGAATGGACCTTACCAGAGAGAGTGATAGACATTGGGGGCTAGCATTCTCCCATATTTATGAGCACAAGGTCCAGAATGTTGGAGCTTCTAGTGGCCATATTGACTATTTTGTCAAGAATGTTTGTATTTACCAATCCATATAGGTTTCCCAATCTATATAGGGGATAATTAAGGTCTTCTATGAGTAGGATGTTAGGATGGATGGTAAGTGTCTCTAGTAAGTCCAAGAATGCATTGTGAGCTTTTTGGAACATGGAAGGTGACCCATAACCAGCTAAAATATGGTACAGAATTTTCACTATGGTGATCTGCACATGGAAGAACTCCAGCAGCTCATCCTGCTTGACCACTCTAGAGGTATGCTTGTTACTGATGTATATTGAGACACCTCCATTTTAACCCTTGTCTGTGCAGCTATTGGTCTAAAAGTGTGGAAGGTACTGAAACCTTGCACTCCTGGGGTACTTTCTGCTTCTTTCAACTATGTCTCAATAACTGCACAGATATCTATATTTTAGAGTGTCAAGAGGGCTTGGAGGGAGTGTAGTTTTTTTATTTTGGCTCATATTATTGACAGTAACACCTTGAAGCTCTGATGAGTTGATTTTGCTATGTTGGCAGGTTTGTCGATTTGGCATTGCCTAAAAAATGCACTATGGGGCATACAGGTGCAGACCATCCTTGGCAAAGCCACATGGTCTAATGACCATGTCATCCCAAGCTGATAAATATTGGATCTCCTTAGAATTACACCAGAAAGACAACCAGTTGTTGAAATCAATCATTTTTTTATTCATATTGTGGCATCATTCTCAGTGATGGCAATATACTGCTCAGTGCCACGTTCATACCAGCCTGAGACAGATAATCTGAAAGCTCTATAATGTCTCTCTTCATATAGCTCAGGGAGGTACATCTCAGGTCATTTACACCTACATGGACTATTATGGAATCATACAGGTACCTGTGGTGTAATGACTTGAGTTTGTGCATGATTTGGTGGATCCTGGCTTCAGATAAGCAACTGACAGTTATCATCTACTTTTTCAGCTTGGTTAGAGGGGCACCAGTATATCTTACAACGGAGTTCCCTATGATGAGAGTCCTGAGTGCCTTTGGGCTTCTGGGGTATAGCATTGACAGCTGATGGTCTAGGTGATCTTTGTTGTTTAAGAATATTACTTTTAAGTGCCTCAGCATATGTTAGTCTATGTGTGTGTTATGCTTTGAGAGGTGGATATTGTGTATGTTGTTTGAACAAGCTGACACAGACTTGTATACAAAAGGCTAGCCTCCAGTGTCATTGTATAATTACACATCTCGCATACTGTGCTTGATTCTTTAAGGATTATGTGGTTTCCAGTAAACATGAAACACTTGCTACATTGTCTCAGATTACCCATATCCACCAAGCTGCCTACAGAGAAGTTAGAAAATTGCATACCCGTGATGTCCAGTCCTTTGATTTGTAAGTTAAAAGGGGGTGGTGCATTGGGCTTAGTTTGTGCAGACTAATAAGGGTGCTTTATTGGGGCATATTAAGCTAAACAATTCTGCATTATACTAACATTAGTGTTTATACAATACTGAATTCTACTTAAAAAAAATCAGTGAAATGCACAAATAAAAACAGGAAACAAACACGATCATTGAAAACAGCTGAAGTGCGATTTAGCAATAAACGGTATTTAACTTTGCCTGGATAGCACTGGATACAAGTAAAACACTTCAGGAATGCAGGCCTTGCTGAGCTCCAGGAAAATGAGCAGGAGACAGTATGTAGTAAGGGAGATTTACTCAAGAACAATACTGGTTGCTGGGTGGTAGTCAGTATTATGTGTCTATGGAAAACAATGGGTGGAAAGAGTACAAAAATAGCTTATATAACCGTCAATATCAATGAAAAAGGGGAGGGAGGGCTTTGGAAATCAAATAATCATAAGGGGTGAAGGCCAGAGACACAGCTTCATTATAGGGTTGGGAAATTTTCAAGGAACAAGCAGGATAGTTGCAGAGACATTTGAACGAATAAAGGCAATACTGAAGCTTTTTCAGAAACTTTAGCTTAATGTGCTAGTGAGGGGTGGGACAGACACAGAATGCAAGCAGGTAAATGATAAGCAGAATATAAAAGCACTGAAGCACTGACTGAAGCAGAGACAAATCTCTTACTATTGAACTTCTACTGCAGTTTAAGGTGCCAGACAATGCAGAAATTTACCAGTAACATTGTTATGGAAAAAATCAGTAATAAAATGATTACGACACATATCTGGTAGTAGCATTATACAGTTTTGCCACAACTGTGAGTTAAATGTATTTAACATTTGTTTACCAGGAAAGTCTGGCTTGGAATGAAGGCAGTTTCCAACAGAGACCCAGGGAGAAACATTACAGACACATGTCTTTGTAATATGGGACAAAACTCAAACAAATACAGAGAGGACATGCAGACTCTGCTCAGAAGGCACCACAGCTGAGAATCAAACTGGGGAACCTCTTGTTGTGGGGCAAAAACACAATTGCTGCACCACTGTGCCATCTTAACAAAAATACTGTGTCCCAGCAGGGTTTAAAATGCAGACAGATAGCTCTTATAAGTAATTCTACTTGTGGAAATAGAAGTGCAGAATGACTAAGGTCCCAGAACAAACTAATGTACAAAGTATTATAATCACACACGTCACTATAAGTGCACTTAAATGTTTAAGCAGAATTGAAATAATTAAAATAAATTAATTATCTTTCCCTTTTTTGAAATGCTAGTTATTGACAGTTCCATACCTCTCCAAGTCTTGGATAAAAGACACTTAGTGGGTAACTTTGTGTTGGAAATAGAAGGTAGCTAGAGAGCTACCAATTAAATAAATGCAAAATTGGAGCTCTTGCAGAAATTTTATTTTAATGTGTTAGTGGGGGATTGGGAGACACATAATGCAAGCAGGTAAATGATCAGCAGAATATAAAAGCACAAACTGGGACAGAGACAATTCTCTCACATTTGAACTTCTACTAGAGTTTAAGGCACCAGCCAATGCAGAAATTTACCACTAGCACTGTTTATGGAAAAAAATCAGTAATACAATGATTAAGGCACAAATGTGGTAGTAGCATTACACAGTTCTGCCACAACTGTGAAATAAACTACAAGACTTTGGCCCAGCAGGGTTTAAAATACAAACAGTGTTTAAAATACAGTACAGGTTCCTAACAAAACAATCTCTAAATGTCAAAAAATTGTAGCTACCAGGAAAGACTGGAACCCTTGTCCCTGTCTTACAGGCTTCTAAGGGGGATCTGTACCTCATTTACCATGCCCTCAGGAATCCTGCTAACTTGACTTCATTTTTGTCAATAAATATAATATTGTAGCCAATAGTAGAACAAGAGAGCTCAATCTACATCTGGGAATAAATAAATAAAACTATATGGAGGATACATTTTTTTGCCTAGTGCCCCTTCTACTTTGAAGTAGACTCACACTATTTGTCAAGCAATGTAGTTCTCTTCTTTCAAACATAGTGTGTGGACAACTGCATGAATACTATTAACTTTACTGTGGGACCTACAGGCATTCCTCACCTTGGAAGGGGTGATACAGCCTAAGGGTGGTTATTGGTAATGTGCAGATGGCCTCTAGTCAAATTGCCTTGTGGATCCTATGAGCCTATTATTCTGTAAGCAGTAAACATGGCATCACAGGCAGATGGAAGCAGTACTTCTATCGACTTGTGAATGAATAAATCCTCTCAAAGCCTATGATGAAAGAGAAAGAACAAACTACTCTAGAAGAAGGAAGAACAGAACTAAGGAAAATAAAGTCAGGGAAAGGGCTCAGATTAATTTACAGCAGATGTGGTCAAGCTATTGTGCAAGCTGAGGTGAAATGGTTCCTGAGGTACTCGTAACAGAATGGAGAAAAAGGTGAACATCAGATGAATGCAGAATAAGCATTCTAGAGTCAGTATACAAGAATAAAGGGGACATACACAGTTGTGATCGCAGGGGTGTAGCCAGAAATCTGCATTTTGTACTCAAACCTCTTGTTGTTGTACCCACCACCCACCTAGTATTTTAAAAATGAACTCAGTCCTCAAAGTGCTACCCCAATACATATAGGAAGGTGGCACGTTATTTTCAACTATTATCATTTACCCCCATAAATAGCTGTTTTAGAGCTGTATTCTTTTCGCACAAGCATTTTTGTATGCCTCTGTACTCTAAATATTCATTTGCACAGTTCTAAACATTCTGTTCTTTTTTGAATGTTGAAGTTTCCAAGAGATGCTCAGAAAAAAATGTACTCATTTGAGTACACTGAGTATGCCTAGCTATACCCTTGAGATCAGTACAGCGTTATCAAACTCCAGTCACACTGCATGAAAATGAGGAGAGGGTGATTGATAAATGAGTTAAAGAAAATAGGATGGGAGATGAACAGTTTGGATTTACATAAGAATACAGCACAACTGGTCTGAAGTTTGCAGTGAGACAGATAGGAGAGAAAAAGATAGAAATGAGAAAAATAATTCAGCTGGGCATTCCTAGACTTCATTAAAGCATATGTCCCTTGTTGGTTTGAAGCTCCAGAAACATTTATGCAGTTACTTTGGGCCATGTACAAGGATCCAATGACAGAAGTACAGACAGTATTTGGACTCACAGAGGGGTTCCCAATGGAAGTGTCTGTGTGTGCATCAGGGCCCAACTCTGAGGCCACTGGTTATACCACAGATGGACTACATTAGCAACCATGTCATGGGGGACAGAGCAACAAAGGTGCTGTATGTAGGCAATGTGGCATTACAAGCAAATTCAGCAAATGATACAGGAATGGAATGCAAAACCAAAAACACATGGGATGAAAGTGAATACAGACCAGACAGTTGTCATGAATGCAAACGGAGGAAATCAGAAGAAGATGAAAACTGAAGCAAAAGGGGGAAATAGTGGATCAGGTTAATAGCTTCAGATATTTTTTTTTGGGGGGGGGGCTGAGAAAAAGTGAAGTCTGAAGGAGCAGGTCAAAACTAGAATCAAACGTGCACACCTTGTCAATGAAAGTAAAGCATACAAAGCAGTGGTACAACCAACACTTCTGCGTGGCACAGAAACTCAGCCAGTGAAGGCAGAGCAGTTGAGGAAGGTAGAGGTGATGGGGATGAGGTACCAAGATGGATGATAATATACACACTGCAGGACAGATGAAGAAATGGTGGCTTTAGAGAAGAAGCCAAAGTATCTCCAGGTGCAGAGAAGGCCAAAACAAAAACAGACTCCTTGGATAAACCATCAGCTAAGCTTCTGGTACTCTCTAAGCAAACCCATAGACAGGCTTTTGGTACATCTGCATTTTCTTCTGGTCAGGTATCCCCCAGGAGTCTGTACCCCTAGTCATGAAATTCTTCTCAGCATGAGGCAAATGTCTCAAATGCCATGGGCTTTCAACCCTTGTATTAACCATAATGTTTGAGGTTATCCACTTTAACTATGCTGATACATGCTTTTACTGCTAGAATATGTTGTCTCTAGAGAGCGTTAGTTTCTACCACAATGCATGGTTTATGTCTATTGCATCAGTGTTTCTGATATCTGAAATAGCAACTGCATCACAATGTGAGTGTGATTTATTTATTTATTTATATACTATTTGATAGACATTTGGGTGAACTGGTCAAATTACCACTCTCAGTTAAGACCCGGACTCATAAGAGCAAAGAGCAATAGGAGGGAGTTAATACGTGCATCACAAATCCTTGTGTGTACATATTTACATCTGAATATCAATTGACTCATAATTTATACTACGTTACAGTTAAATATGTGGTATTTACAATGGCATATTAGGTCATCAAACTTCAGTAGTACATTGTTGAAGAAGGAGGTCCCATCAGCTTTAGTTATCCCCACTACACTACGATCTCACATGGTAATGAAAATCGACATGTGCTATCAGTTGATTTTTGATCACATACGCAGGCTTTCATTTTGCTATCAAAAAAGTTTGACAAAACAAATGTATGCCATATATATATATATATATATATATATATATATATATATGGGTCTACTTCGAATAACCGAAGCGCCACGTCACCGACACCCGGAAGACCGAGACGGAACGATCGAACAGGTAGGCTACCGAAAACGCGATATCCCGACAGCTGAGAGACCGACAATGGCAGCGTGTGAGTGCGATCCGGTAAGTGTGCGAAAGTGAAAGATTTAGGATTGGGGAGCGGACAGGTAAGTGTACGATAGTGAGGGATTTTAGGTTAGGGTGTGGGAAAGGTGAGTGTGCGGTAGTGTCGGACTAAGGGTTCCGGTAAGGTAAGTGTGTGGAAGTGACATAGAGCAGTGTAGGGAAGGGTTAAGTGTGTCAGGGTTAGAATGCGGGTGGAGTGAGTGTGCGATAGTGACGGGCTGAATGTTTTAGGGTGGGTTAAGTGAGTTAGGGTTAGGGTGCAGGTAGGGTAAGTGTGCGACAGTGACGGTGTTGAGCTTTAGGGGTGGGTTAAGTGAGTTAGGGTTAGGGTGCAGGTAGGGTAAGTGTGCGATAGTGACGGTGTTGAGGTTTAGGGGTGGGTTAAGTGAGTTAGGGTTAGGGTGCGGGTTGGGTAAGTGTGCGGTAGTGTCGGACGTTAGGGTTTAGGTTAAGGTTAGTGGATATGTTATTGTGTGCAATGTGTAGTTGACGTTTTTTGTGTCGGTGTAGTGGTGTTCGTTTTTTTGAGTTGTTGGTGTTTGTCGGTATTGTGTGTTTTCAGTTGTTTGGGGTCGGTAACTTGTGTGTCGGTGAATTGGAAGTTCGGTGATAGAAAGTAGACCCATATATATATATATATATATATATATATATATATATATATATATATATATATATGTATGTATTTATATATGTGGATCTGCTTCTAAAGAGTTTCAAAACTTTGAACTTCAAATGGCCAAGACCAGAAGAATGAAGTTCTGAAACTTCAAAAATGAAAAAAAAAAAAAATGTTTTTGCCAATGGGGCAAGCCCCCCCTGCACTCCCCACACCCCCCTGCTAAATAAATATACCAACTCCGAGACTGCACAACAGTGAGGAAAATGGTAAGTAAACTATTCCGAACTGCATGGCGATCTCCATTTAAAACGTTGAGAGTTTCAAAACTTTGATCTTATGGTCTCGGCTGTTTCAAGTTCGATGTTTTGTGTGTGTGTGTGTGTGTGTGTGTGTGTGTGTGTGTGTGTGTTTGTATATATATATATATATATATATATATATATATATAAATGCTGTATAAATATGGTTATTGACATACCTACACACACACACACACACACACACACACACACACACACACACACACACACACACACACACACACACGTATAGATAAATATGAATACAGATACAGATAGCTATGTATACACACACACACACACACATATATATATATATATATATATATATATATATATATATATATATATATATATATATATATATGGGTCTACTGCTTAACATCGAAAATACACTTAAGCAGTAGACCCTACACTTCAGCAAAAGTCCACTTAAATGAAAGTGCACTTTTGCTGGTCTACTACCCCCCCCCCAAAAAAACAAACACTAAAACATGCTGCACCCCTCATGTGGGGGGCTGTGCCCTCCACATGCCCTCTACTTAAATATACCAACTCCAGGATCGCACTACAGCAGGGAAAAGGGAATATTCCCATTCCATGCTATAGTATGCCTGCCGAAGTCAATGCTTGAAGTTTCACTACTTCGAACAAGTGGACTTGATGAAGTGGAGTTCGAAGTAGTGAAACTTCGAACAAATTGACGGAACCCATATATATATATATATATATATATATATATATATATATATATATATATATATATCAATATCATCAGGTCTCCCCTGAAAAGAGGCTACTAGCCTATTGGGGCTAATCTGGTTAACAAAGGATAAAACAAATAATATATGCACACAGTTTCTGAAAGACTGTCTGTATGTATGAAGTTGATGATGTTTGGATGGTGCAGTGGTACAGTGATTTGTGTTCTTGCCTCGCAGCAAGAGGTTCACCGGTTTGATTCTCAGGTGGTGTGCCTTCTGTGTGGAGTGTGCATGCACCTCACAGCAAGAGGCTCTCTGGTTTGATTCTCAGGTGAGGTGCCTTCTGTGTGGAGTGTACATGTCCTCCCTGCATTCCTGTGCGTCTCCTCTGTGTGCTATGGTTTCCTCCTACATTCCAAAGACATGTGTCTGGAGAATTTCTCCTCAGACCTCTGCTGAAAATTTTCTCTGTCCAAGTTGGACTTCCTGGTAAACAAATGTTAGGTAAATAAAATGTATGCATATTCACAGATTCACAATCTGTACTTCTTGTGCAGAAAGTCCCATAAAATAGGCAGTGTTATAGGGAGAGATTTTCAAATACATTTGGAAAACCTTGCACCTGTCACCCCTGGGCTTTCGGATATTGGCAAAGGCTCTTGCTACCCCCATAGTGCCTTTTTTAGGCAAGGCTCAAAAGACAAACCCACCTCCATAGGTATCACAAGGGATAAGAAACTAAGAGTACTGCTACTCAATGGCAGAAGTCTAAACCTCAAGATGCATGCACTCGAAACTCTCCTTAGCATGGAGAACATTGATATCTGTGCAGTAACAGAAACCTGGTTCAGGGCTCCCAAGAGCACCCCAGCACTACCAGGTTATACCTCATACCATGCTTTTCGGCCCCAAAACTTGGACCGAACCACAAAAGGAGGGGGAGTATCGATATTCATCAAAGATACCCACACCTCCAGGTTGGTGGCAAAGCACGAAGCATCAGAGACTATCCATGTGCAACTAACAGTGGGTAAAACTGCCTTCCAGTTTATAGCCTGCTACATACCACCGTCCCAAACCCAGGAACCCCACTCGGCCTTCCTGAGAACACTGGAAGATATGAAGGTCTCTCCAAACACCATTATATTGGGTGACTTCAACTACCCAAACATAGACTGGGAGCATTACTCTAGCTCCAACACCCTAGCCCAAAGGTTCCTAGAATTTATAAACTCAAATGCTATGGAACAACTTGTTACCACTCCCACAAGAGGGGAAAACATACTGGACCTGATCATCACCAACATGGGGACTCTATGCTCCAGACCAGAAGTGTATCCCTCACTGGTAAGATCAGACCATAAACTAATATCACTGGATATTCACATCCCGACCCCACCCCTGCCCAGAAAACCACAGTGAAAAACATCTCTAAAGCAAATTTCACACTCCTCAAAACCGAGGTGGAATCCTTCAAAGCCCCTGGGCCTGTGGAAAATATGGCCCAGACCGCAGAATCCTTTATAAACACATTCTATGAACACCTTCAGGAATGCATGGATCATGCGATCCCAAATAAAACCAAGACCCAATCCTCCAAAGGCAGACGTCCTGTCTGGTGGACCCCAGCCATAAACAAACTATACAATAGAAGGAGGAAGCTACTAAATGATAGAGCAAAATCCCAAAAAGGGAAGGCATCACTGATCAGTATTAGCAAAAAACTACGGGCACTCATAAAATTGTCTAAAGCCAGCTTTGAGAGAAAAATTGCACAGGACACTAAGGATAATCACAAGGCTTTCTTTAGTTATGTTAGGAACCTGGGTGGTAATTCCCAGATATGCTCAGAATTAGTCCGAAATGACAAAAAATACACCGAACCCACAGACATTGCCAACATCCTAGCTGACAGGTTCAGTGCAAACTTCTCCCCACCAAAGGGCAAATATCTATCCCAGCAGAGTGCTGCCCCCTGACATCTCAGATGCTCAGGTAAGAGCCGCCCTCTCCAAAGCAAAAAACACAGCATCAATGGGACCAGACGGTGTCCCGGGCTGTGTCCTAAATGAACTCCAAGAAGAGCTAAACCCAAACATAAAACTACTGTTCAGTCTCAGCCTTACTACAGGATATGTGCCCAAAGAGTGGCGTACAGCAACAGTGGTCCCTCTCCATAAAGGTGGTGCCTCAATGGATCCTGGAAACTATCACCCCATAAGCCAAACTAGCTTGGTCTGCAAAGCTATGGAAAGGATCATCATGGATCTCATAAATAAAGATATTAGGGACCTACAGACACTGGATCCTATCCAGTTTGGCTTTGTTAAGGGCAAATCCTGCCTCTTAAACCTGGTTGATTTCCTTGAAACAGTCACCAAGGCCATTGACGAGGGGAAGGTGGTCCACACAGCCTACTTGGACCTCACAAAAGCCTTCGATACAATACCCCACTCAGGCATTATAGATAAGCTCACCAGCTTAAATATAAACCCCTATGTCACTAGATGGATTGCAAACTGGCTCAAGGACAGAACCCACATGGTTAGAATTGCTGGAGCCATGTCAGACTCCAAACCAGTTACAAGTGGTGTCCCACAAGGCTCAGTCCTGGGACCTCTCTTGTTTGGTATATATTTCTCGGAGGTACAGGCCAACACGGAAGGACTGTGGCTGACCAAGTTCGCAGATGACTGCAAACTGGGCGCCATAATCGACTCTCCAGCTGACACAAGCATCCTCCAAAAGGGCCTCACAGAAACAGACAACTGGTGCCAGAGCCATGGCCTCAAGCTAAATGCCAAAAAGTGTATAGTCATCCCCTTTGGCAAAAACAAAGTGCCCACAAATTACCACATAGGTGGTAATCCATTAAGTACAGAAGAAGTAATTAGGGACCTGGAGACCCAAGTTGATAGCAATCTCTCATTTGACAACCACGTGGCCAAAGTGGTTAGAAAAACATTTTATATAGCCCACCTAATCATGAAGGGATTCACATCTAGATCAGGGAGGTCATCGTGCCTCTTTACTCATCCCTCATCAGGCCCATAATTGAGTACAATGCCCTTTGGGATGTACCTTACCAGACAACTGCAGCAACTGGAAAGACCCCAAAAGTACCTCACCAAGAGGATCAAAGGGCTCAAACAGATGCCATATGCTGCCCGGTTAAAGAAACTCCAGCTCTACTCAGTGGCATACCGCCTGTTCAGAGGCGATCTGTGCCTGACGTATAAAGCCATGTCCAACCCGGAATTAATGGACATGCTGCACCTCAGAAAATCCAAATCCCATCGAGCTACGTGCTCGAGGGACTTGAACCTCAGCACTGAAATAAATAGGACATGCTGGAGGGACAGATTCATAACCCAGAGGCTCCCTTCACTCTGGAATAAAATCCCAGTCCAGGTTAGGCAGAGTCCCTCATTGACTCTCTTCAAGAGGAATCTTGATGAGTGGATGGGAGATCGTAGGTTTACCCTGGGTATCACTTCTGTGTCACTGTTAGACAGAGGCACAGTATACTAACCTCGAAAAAGGGCATAGCAAAATAAATTTAAAATGGGTGGCGAAAGCCAAACACATTCTGGCTAGGCTTATAAATGCCCTAGGGCAGATAGCCTAGTATGAACCTATGAACCTATGAACCTAAAACCATGGTGTAGTGCTAATTATTAAAGATATCATAGTATAACACAGCCCAATGTTGCTTAAATATATAGTCAAACCAGCATAGTGCTGGTATTCCTGTAAAATTCATCTTCTTCAACCCCCTTTATTCCCATTTATTTGCAAGGGGTCATGCAAACATCTCTTTAGATGCAATACCACTCCCCTACCTTCTTTGATGGTCATTTCGGACTGTTGCAATTCTTCTCTAAAACAATCCATACACCCCTTTGCTGGATGCTCTCATTTCCTCTTGCCTTCTTTCTGCCTCTCCCAAAACTTCTTCACCAGATTGTCTTTTGCTTTCCTGAATATGTGCCCAAACCACTGTAATCTGTTCTCTTTGGCCTTCTCTGCAGTTGGTGTTACTCGCGCTTCTGCTCTGCCTCTGATGTCCTTATTTCTTCATCTGTGCAACAATTTTGGACCATTGTGAACAGAACTGGACTCAGAGTTGAACTCTGATATACACACTCTTCCACTGGGAACCCCCTCTTTGAGTTTGAACACTGTTCATACTTCTGTTATTGGGTCCTAGTGCATAACCTGCACTAATTCTACCCATATTTCTAGGACATTGAACCATAACAGAACTGTCGAAATCAGCTTTCTTTGGACCTTGTTATATGCTTCTCCAAGTCTAGGAATGCCCAGTTGGAGTCTTTCCTCATTTTTAGCTTCATTTCAACTATCTGTTTCTCTTAAAACAGTGAGTCAGTTGTGCTGCGTCCTGATACAACTATGAACTGCTCATTTTCAATCTTATTTTCAGTTACTCTGTGTATTCATTTATTAGTCATTCTCTGCAATACTTTCATGCAGTATGACAGGAGTTTGATACTTCCATGCTTTTTTTTCCTCTGAACAACTAACACATACTCATTCAACTAACACATATTCATATTCAGCAGCTTTCTTTGTTGCAGTTTTGTGAAAGTACATTTCTAATAAAGCCTTCTCAAAATGTAATCCAGTCACTAGCAATTTGCTACAACCTGGCATTAGAACAATTGACAGTCTTAGCCAGTTTACTCATCTAAACTACCAAAACAAAAACAATACTCTTCGGAGCTAAGGCAAAGCTAAGCAAATCCCAACGTATCCAATCTTTGATCACAATAACACTGCATAAGAAATTTGCTCTGCATGTAAATAACCAGGAAGTCAGCTTGTCCTATCCCTTAACTTTAGTCTATATTCAGAAATCGCTAGGAAAACAATATAACATGCTATGATTTTGGGCCAACAAAATCTCCACCTTTCTTTCTATATACCCAAGATAGCTATAGGCAAATGCATTCTACAAGCACATGTAGAATATGGATGTGACAAACCAAAATGCTGCCAGCCCAGCTAGCTGGAATTTTGTAAATAATTCTATGTCATTTTTGAATATCAACATGATTCATATGCTTGTCTTACAAATATATGAGAACTATATGTTATGTGTATATTAAACTCCTGGTGCAGAAGTGTGTGTTGAACAGGGTTTGTACAGTACTGAGCTTCAAGTATGTGTCCACAGTGTACCCTACTGGAAAAGAACAGAAATGTATATAAACTATATACCTGGCAAATGTATGTTTTAATAGTAGAATCTGGAACATACAGAGCTAATTTGCAGAACTTCAAGAAAATAAGTTGAAATTAAAGTGTTTTACCATTGTGTTATTTCTCAGTTTCAGTTCAGCAGCATACACAATGTCTAGAGCTAGAAGTTTTTGTATTATCTTGAAATAGAAATAATTACTAGGTTTCAAATGTAAAACCATTTTATTGTTTTATGACTTCCCAGCTCTGCAAACTTCTGAGAGATATGTACTTTTCACACAGAGATGTTAAAATTCTGTTAGTCTCTGATGTTAGGTGACAAAGAGTGATGTAATCCAGCAGTCATGTTTATTATTAATTTAAGAACTCTCTCAGAGAGAGCCTGGGCATTTTGCATTTGTCTTGGGCCTAACAAGAACATCCACTCATCAACATCTGTACTTGCCTTGCTCTGTAAGTAAGTTTCTTTAGGGCATAGTAACTCTTTTTAGATATAGTTAGGAATATAGTAAAGATTAGTTTGGATGTTTTCTGTATTTAATTGAGACTGTCCTACATTGTTGTTTTAAACATTTCCTTTGGTTTTGAACTCTGAAGTAACTGTGTTTGGTTTCGGAGTATTGTCTTGTTCTTTTATTATTTATTATTAAATATATTTAAACCTATCTTTGTGGCTGATATTTGTGAGACATATTTAAGCTCATAGAGTACTTGCATATGTATTTGGTGACACTGTACAGGCCACTCCTAAATAGCCTTGCAAGCCTTGGTCAAAACTACCATTTGGATAATAGTAACATTACATAGTAATGTAAGGGCCTTATAGTAGCTGATAAGTAAAGGTGACTGGTGGCAGCTGGTACTACCTTAAAGTCTGGGCAGAAGGAGGCATAGCTAGTAAACCTGTGCCAGCCTGCCCCAGGTGTATGTGTGTGTTTGTATATAAATTAAATCTCAAAGTGTGTGTGTGTCAGCTACTTGGGCAGGGACACGAAGCACTGGTTGGACAGACAGGGTGCTGCAGGTCTTAGCTTGGCCACTCGGCTGAGATCTTAACCCTATAGCTGTGCCAGTGGGGAGTCTTATTTGGGATCTGGAGATAGAAACAGACAACTGGTGCCAGAGCCATGGCTTCAAGCTAAATGCCAAAAAGTGTATAGCCATCCCCTTTGGCAAAAACAAAGTGCCCACAAATTACCACTTAGGTGGTAATCCATTAAGTACAGAAGAAGTAATTAGGGACCTGGGGACCCAAGTTGATAGCAATCTCTCATTTGACAACCACGTGGCCAAAGTGGTTAGAAAAACATTTTATATAGCCCACCTAATCATGAAGGGATTCACATCTAGATCAGGGGAAGTCATCGTGCCTCTTTACTCATCCCTCATCAGGCCCATAATTGAGTACAATGCCCCTTTTGGGATGTACCTTACCAGACAACTGCAGCAACTGGAAAGACCCCAAAAGTACTTCACCAAGAGGATCAAAGGGCTCAAACAGATGCCATATGCTGCCCGGTTAAAGAAACTCCAGCTCTACTCAGTGGCATACCGCCTGTTCAGAGGCGATCTGTGCCTGACGTATAAAGCCATGTCCAACCTGGAATTAATGGACATGCTGCACCTCAGAAAATCCAAATCCCATCGAGCTACGCGCTCGAGGGACTTGAACCTCAGCACTGAAATAAATAGGACATGCTGGAGGGACAGATTCATAACCCAGAGGCTCCCTTCACTCTGGAATAAAATCCCAGTCCAGGTTAGGCAGAGTCCCTCATTGACTCTCTTCAAGAGGAATCTTGATGAGTGGATGGGAGATCGTAGATTTACCCCGGGTATCACTTCTGTGTCATTGTTAGACAGAGGCACAGTATACTAACCTCGAAAAAGGGCATAGCAAAATAAATTTAAAATGGGTGGCGAAAGCCAAACACATTCTGGCTAGGCTTATAAATGCCCTAGGGCAGATAGCCTAGTATGAACCTATGAACCTATGAACCTAAAACCATGGTGTAGTGCTAATTATTAAAGATATCATAGTATAACACAGCCCAATGTTGCTTAAATATATAGTCAAACCAGCATAGTGCTGGTATTCCTGTAAAATTCATCTTCTTCAACCCCCTTTATTCCCATTTTTTTGCAAGGGGTCATGCAAACAAACATCTCTTTAGATGCAATACCACTCCCCTACCTTCTTTGATGGTCATTTCGGACTGTTGCAATTCTTCTCTAAAACAATCCATACACCCCTTTGCTGGATGCTCTCATTTCCTCTTGCCTTCTTTCTGCCTCTCCCAAAACTTCTTCACCAGATTGTCTTTTGCTTTCCTGAATATGTGCCCAAACCACTGTAATCTGTTCTCTTTGACCTTCTCTGCAGTTGGTGTTACTCGCGCTTCTGCTCTGCCTCTGATGTCCTTATTTCTTCATCTGTGCAACAATTTTGGACCATTGTGAACAGAACTGGACTCAGAGTTGAACTCTGATATACACACTCTTCCACTGGGAACCCCCTCTTTGAGTTTGAACACTGTTCATACTTCTGTTATTGGGTCCTAGTGCATAACCTGCACTAATTCTACCCATGTTTCTAGGACATTGAACCATAATAGAACTGTCGAAATCAGCTTTCTTTGGACCTTGTTATATGCTTCTCCAAGTCTAGGAATGCCCAGTTGGAGTCTTTCCTCATTTTTAGCTTCATTTCAACTATCTGTTTCTCTTAAAACAGTGAGTCAGTTGTGCTGCGTCCTGATACAACTATGAACTGCTCATTTTCAATCTTATTTTCAGTTACTCTGTGTATTCATTTATTAGTCATTCTCTGCAATACTTTCATGCAGTATGACAGGAGTTTGATACTTCCATGCTTTTTTTCCTCTGAACAACTAACACATACTCATTCAACTAACACATATTCATATTCAGCAGCTTTCTTTGTTGCAGTTTTGTGAAAGTACATTTCTAATAAAGCCTTCTCAAAATGTAATCCAGTCACTAGCAATTTGCTACAACCTGGCATTAGAACAATTGACAGTCTTAGCCAGTTTACTCATCTAAACTACCAAAACAAAAACAATACTCTTCGGAGCTAAGGCAAAGCTAAGCAAATCCCAACGTATCCAATCTTTGATCACAATAACACTGCATAAGAAATTTGCTCTTCATGTAAATAACCAGGAAGTCAGCTTGACCTATCCCTTAACTTTAGTCTATATTCAGAAATCGCTAGGAAAACAATATAACATGCTACGATTTTGGGCCAACAAAATCTCCACCTTTCTTTCTATATACCCAAGATAGCTATAGGCAAATGCATTCTACAAGCACATGTAGAATATGGATGTGACAAACCAAAATGCTGCCAGCCCAACTAGCTGGAATTTTGTAAATAATTCTATGTCATTTTTGAATATCAACATGATTCATATGCTTGTCTTACAAATACAAGAGAACTATATGTTATGTGTATATTAAACTCCTGGTGCAGAAGTGTGTGTTGAACAGGGTTTGTACAGTACTGAGCTTCAAGTATGTGTCCACAGTGTACCCTACTGGAAAAGAACAGAAATGTATATAAACTATATACCTGGCAAATGTATGTTTTAATAGTAGAATCTGGAACATACAGAGCTAATTTGCAGAACTTCAAGAAAATAAGTTGAAATTAAAGTGTTTTACGATTGTGTTATTTCTCAGTTTCAGTTCAGCAGCAGACACAATGTCTAGAGCTAGAAGTTTTTGTATTATCTTGAAATAGAAATAATTACTAGGTTTCAAATGTAAAACCATTTTATTGTTTTATGACTTCCCAGCTCTGCAAACTTCTGAGAGATATGTACTTTTCACACAGAGATGTTAAAATTCTGTTAGTCTCTGATGTTAGGTGACAAAGAGTGATGTCATCCAAGCTAATCCAGCAGTCATGTTTATTATTAATTTAAGAACTCTCTCAGAGAGAGCCTGGGCATTTTGCATTTGTCTTGGGCCTAACAAGAACATCCACTCATCAACATCTGTACTTGCCTTGCTCTGTAAGTAAGTTTCTTTAGGGCATAGTAACTCTTTTTAAATATAGTTAGGAATATAGTAAAGATTAGTTTGGATGTTTTCTGTATTTAATTGAGACTGTCCTACATTGTTGTTTTAAATATTTCCTTTGGTTTTGAACTCTGAAGTAACTGTGTTTGGTTTTGGAGTATTGTCTTGTTCTTTTATTATTTATTATTAAATATATTTAAACCTATCTTTGTGGCTGATATTTGTGAGACATATTTAAGCTCATAGAGTACTTGCATATGTATTTGGTGACACTGTACAGGCCACTCCTAAATAGCCTTGCAAGCCTTGGTCAAAACTACCATATGGATAATAGTAACATTACATAGTAATGTAAGAGCCTTATAGTAGCTGATAAGTAAAGGTGACTGGTGGCAGCTGGTACTACCTTAAAGCCTGGGCAGAAGGAGGCATAGCTAGTAAACCTGTGCCAGCCTTCCTCAGGTGTATGTGTGTGTTTGTATATAAATTAAATCTCAAAGTGTGTGTGTGTGTTAGCTACTTGGGCAGGGACACGAAGCACTGGTTGGACAGACAGGGTGCTGGAGGTCTTAGCTTGGCCACTCGGCTGAGATCTTAACCCTATAGCTGTGCCAGTGGGGAGTCTTATTGGGGATCTGGAGATAAAGGGAGAAACCAGCCCCAGACTGACTGTGATGTCTGTATGCTCTTAAGGGAAATTGTATTTAAATGTGTGTACACTTGTCATCCTCCCATTGTGTACGTCCCTCACTGGTACTTGTGGCGAGGACTGAGGCTTTTTGATTACTGGGCCAGTGAAGGGGGCATCACAATAGACTCCGATTAATAGTCTAAATCTCACACAGAAACTCCATAATGACTCACAGGATTACAAACAAAATGTACACAATTCCCCACTAATTATCACATATACAGTATCCCATTTAAGAATAACTCAGTCATTTGAAATTTCGACATCCTCATCAACAATGGAGTATCTCTTAGTAATCATGTATAGATTAAGGTAATGAATTCCTTCTACTTTGCCCAGTTTATTATTGAGGGTATATATTGTGGGTACAAGACTTTTATAATTCCATTCTTTCCTCATTAGGCCTGTCATAAGATACAGTACATTGTCTGAAATTTAAAATATTAAACACCTTGCCCAGCTAGAAACACAACAGAATTTTCTAACTTAACTAAAGTAAAAAAATGTAGATTCCATTAGCTACCCAAACAGACTAAAAACTACACCAGCCCCTATGTCATGACCTCTGCCTTATTTTCTAGGCCATGAAAGTTCCTATCCTTCTAGACCTTCTCCAACTCAAAAATATTGATAATACCAAAATAGTTGTTCTGAAGACTTTCAAGCTTCATCACAACATAAAGAAGACCTCTTGGAGAGATAGCTTCCTCACAGAAAGAATCCCCTACCCCTGTTCGCATGACAAACAGTATAACACATTGGCCTCCTTCAAACTCTCCCTTGACAACTGGATGGGTAAATTTACTCCTGATGTAAACAGTTAGGTTGTCATCAAGTGGGGTAGCAAATCAGCATATTCACTCAATAAAGTCTCTCTTTTGCTTAACTAGGCTCTTTATGATTGCCTAGATGTCCTTCCTAGTAGATATCTATCTGTGAATCTATAAATGAATGAATCAATGAAAGACTGAGCAGTATTGTAACATGCTAGGCATTAGGTTATTCTTTTTCACCAGTGGGCAAGTGATTACCAAGAGGAGACCTACTGTCAAGGACACCATGACAAAATCTAAGCAAGATTTAGTGTGCTTCATAAATTATGTATGCTTCACTGAAAATTAATTCTTAAATAATACAGAGACAAATTAAGATGATGCCATTTGAGTCATCTACTAAGCTGTCACCCATCCAGACCAGCTGGGATAAATACATAGTGCAAAATGTGGCACTTGAAGAGTATTTTTTTTATTCTTTACATAAGGATAGACCCCAGCATCTAATTTGCTGATCATATCTGTAAGATCTACAACAAGTTGCATTTGTGATTAGAAGCATATCACAAGGTCATTCCAGTTCTAAAAAAGAAATCAGAGGTCATTGGAAGATGCATATTTTTACTAGTGTGTACAAGAGTAGCTGTTTCATTAACAATTCAGTGAAAAACTTTAGAAATGCTTTAGATCATCTGTAGTAATATATGTACCTTCATCCTAACTTTTCTCATGAACAACCCTAATGCTTACAACCAGAGTTAAGACGCACACAAAAAAAAACTGAACAACTGTGAGCAACTAAACACCCAGTCAATAAGTATAAATGTGCCCATGCAAGTTTTTTTTAACTGACTTTAAAACAGTTCATGTATAAGATGTGTTATTTATACACCTGTATGCATTCCAGTAATATCTCCTGGACAACAACAGCAAGCAGCACATTTGATCCCAGTGATGTCCCACTTTTAATTAAATGTGGTGCAAGTAAAAAAAACAACTATCTGAAAACTACATACGGTTTTAAAGTGATAAACTATGTTATCTTTGGGGAAGAATTCATAAAATACTGTCTAGAATTATTTTTTTGGTGTGTGTGTGTGTGTGTGTGTGTGTGTGTGTGTGTGTGTGTGTGTGTGTGTAAGAAAACATTCTCTATTGTGCTGCATTCTGTGTTGTGGTAATCTTTTTTATTCATGTTTATTTTAGTGGTGACACGATGAAGGTGGTGTCAAATATTTAGTGAGACACCTCTACCTACTGTTCTTATCCAGATGGCAAAAGTAAGTAAAATTAATGACACGAGCTGACTAAAATCAAAAAGGCTATATTGCAGCTCATTCCTGGGGCACACCACTCTGCACAGGATCCGTTTAACCACAAGTTCTAATACATGAAAAAGGAGGCAGATGGTGCTCTTGTGAATAAATAATAAGCCTGTCATGCAGGAGTAACACAAATTCTGATCCACAAAGAAGAATCAAAATGAAGCTCTCATGTATAATTAACTAGGAGGTCTGGCATGCTACTGTAAGCTGCTGTCTTTGTACGCTTATGTAGGACTGAGCACGCTGCTGTTTCCAGCATTGCATTTGTGTATTTGTATGTTTGTTCATTAACAAGATGAGACTGGTCCTTTGACCATTTTTAACCATGACCTACACCAAGGCAGACAATACATGATTAGACAGATGAAATGTGCGAAAAAGAATATTATGGTATTAGTAAATAGCTTTAGTGTGATCTAATCCAGTCAGGATATATTATATGTGAATGTGGCTGCATAAAACCAGCATGTAAACCAGTGAGGTTTGGTCCAGCTTGTCAGATGTGTCAGCACATAAAGCAGATCTGCACTGTAGCCTGGCCTGCTGTTTAGAATTGTTTAGATGATGCTTTTGGAATATCTGTAGGGTATAGAGGGGTTGGATGTCAACATATGCAGAGAATTTACAAAGCTGCCTTTCATTGCTAGATGATTTGACAAATTATGAGTGTGTGCAAAGAGCATAAACTATGATAACATAAATTAATTCAGCCACAGTTACAACTGACTGATTAAAAGTATGTTTTTGTGCAATAAGTTAATAAGTGGTAAGTAGTAATTCCTGTACTTTATGTGTT
This sequence comes from Protopterus annectens, assembly GCF_019279795.1. Classification (NCBI taxonomy): domain Eukaryota; kingdom Metazoa; phylum Chordata; order Ceratodontiformes; family Protopteridae; genus Protopterus; species Protopterus annectens. The sequence goes on along the minus strand of NC_056732.1, from coordinate 1,718,800,995 downwards.
TCATAACTATTTACAGTTTAAAAATGTAGATAATGAATTAAAATGAAATATATTAAAACAGTATGTGCTGCAAAAATTAAAAACAGTGTCCAGGATTCATGCAGATGAGCTGCAGTTCCGCACAACACATGCATAGCTATGTGCAGTGTGCAACAGTGGAAGGCAGTGAATATCTAAAGTTCCATGAGAAATGCTTCTGTATAGCTCAGAGACTTTAGCTTGGGTGGAAAAAAGGGAGGGGGGGGGCAGCTGCCCCAGGGCAAGGTGGCATGTGCAAATCAAACTTTTGTATAATACCGGCATGCAGTTTTGAATTACACTTGCAGTCAGAATTGAAGAAGTTTGGTGCTTCATGTCTGGTATAAACTGCAGGAAGCCACTACAGTTTAAAAAGAAAAGAGATTTTCTCCCCCTAGACTATGATTTTTTTTCCAAGGAAAGAACTTTTATTTTTAATTAAGTAAAGGGGGGTGTAACAGACAGGGAAACAGCACTGCTAGCTACTGCTCTTGAGTAGCTGGCTGTGCTTTAGGTTATACTAATGAGCAACATAACAACTATGCAAGGACAAACATGTAACCAGAAGTGTACATCATCATCCAAAAACCTTGTCAATGGCAAATTGCATAATCTCATGAAAACAAAAATGTGACCTAACAGACTGAATGATCTGTAAAATAAAACAGTGCATGTAGTTGCTAGGCAGTACATGCTAGCATGTGGCATGGCAGGATGGCACAATGTGCCACAAAAAGCTATACATGGATAGGTATATGCTTCTACACTGCTATGGTATCCATATATATGCTTTATTGGGGATTGTGGGGATTAACAGGGAATATAGAAAAGAAGGGAAAAAGAAAAATACAAGTAGCGTTGCACAAAATAGGAGTATGCAAGATGGGGAGGGTATGCCAACTTTTTCTTGTGGGGAAAGGACCCCTGTTTTCTTTATAGTGACAGAAAACAAAAGGGGAAGGATGAAAGTCAAAGCAAGGTCAGAAATGTGGACAGGGCAGATTACCGTAGCAGACAGATTGACACTCATAATATAGATAAATGGGATAATTATACACACATTAGGATGGAGATAGATGGCAGACAAATGGCAATGGGGAGGGCTTGACAACACAGAGGGTGTGAGATATGACACAAGAGGGTGGGGCCATACATGATTGGGAATTGACTGGGCTGTCAGCAGTCGTTTGATACCTGCTGTTTTGCTCTTGTTGTGTCTTTTGGCTTTTCCCAGTTAGGGGTCACCACAGCGGAACTCCAGTCCGCTAATGATTGGCAGTAGATTTTTACGTGCCGAGTTGCCAGCTCTGACGCACAACCTTCAATGAAGGTACGCCCATTCATGCATGTCTCCACACAGAAGATGCTCTAGCTGAGAATCAAACAGGACAACGTCTTACTATGAGGCGACAACGCTACCGCAGCACCACCACAGCAGTCGAGATATTAACATCATGGATCATGGTAACCAGTTGAAGGAAGCTATAACCATCTACTCATGGCTGGTTATATTAGTGTATCTACACTCTGCTCCAGGAGTCTTTCCATCTGAACTATAAATCAGCTTTCTTCATCACAACCTCCATCACCTGCTGCAGGTGCAGCTGGACCATGTAGTGCAATGCAGGCAAGCTACATGCCAGTGAGAACTGGTTTCATTCTCTGGAAGTACTCCCAGCCTCATCACCCTCACTTTTCTTAGATGCAGCCTTAGAAGAACACAGGTTTTTTTTGTTCCCTGGTGCTGCAGCTTAACTCTCAGTTGCCATATACCCCACCAATGTTTACTACTGGTACTACATCCTTGGAGTGGCTACTGAAAACCAAAGAAGGGGCAGTGGACAGTGGCTTTGGTTTTCTGCAGTATCCCCAGGTGACACCACATAGCAGGGTGGGAAGGGGGGGAAGTGGAGAGAAGCTTGGACACAGAGAGGACTGAGTGGACTTCAGCATCATATACGCTGCTTACACCAGGCTTTTCTTAGGCCCTACCATCTAACAAGACGATGCTACTTATGAAGGATGGGGGGAGCAATGAGGAGTTGATTATGAGGGCATGCCTGCTTTGTGCAGTAGAGCAACCATGTTTTCTTGGCCATCTTGCATACACAGCCTAAGCAATTGTTCCAAGCCCTGATCTCCAGCAAGGCTTCAACAAATAACCCACCTTCACCTGCAGATGCCTTCCACCAAGGATGAGCACTCCATCTTTCTTTTTTTCTCTCTGTAACAGTTTTTTTTTCAAACTATTATTTAAAGTAACATTAATAAAATACATTTCATTAAACCGGTTACTTTGGTGCATTGTAGTATATGCTTTTGACTGGGATGCTGTTTTTTTTTTCTTTGGAGTTTAGCTACATTTTTCTGCTGGCCCATACACACAATAATGAAGGAAGATTCATGTAGATTTGTATCATTTCATCATCCCTGCTTCCAGCTGTGTTAGCTGTTCATCTCCATAACCGAGGCTAGGTCACTTGGGCTATAACCTGGACATGACTCTCCATGTCACTGGAGATGGTCAGTTACAATGGAAAGTTTGTTGTACGTGAACTGTCTTAATGCTGGACTTAATATATTCAAAACACATGACATAAGCACTGTGTGGAACTAAATATGGTTAAATTCAAGCCTCTCCTGACTCCTGTAGAAGGTGACATAATTGCTGTCTTTATGCTGAAAGTAAAATGGCACATCAGAAAAATGTGGCACTTACAAGGTAAGACAAGTGTTAGTCCCAAGTATATCCCCTTTGCTCCATAACAGGCAGCAAGAACATGTGTCTCTCCTGCATATACATTAACATACCTGCACAGAAAATGTCACAGTAACACACAGGGATACAGCAAGTAGTGTGCCATCACTGCAAGCTGGAGCAACACAACCTCACATTGTAAGATGTCCCTGCAGAAACCTACATTAATTGTAACTGGCATATGTTATGAAATGTCACTACCAGCTCCACCTGACAGATCCACACCATAATCTATACTTATTTCTGAAGCTGACCTTGGCAAATACATGCCAGTAGCAGGGACAATCCCAAACATAAACCATAAAAAGGTGCAACATTCTCTACATATCCCGCCATTCTGAGTGATGATACCTAGCAACTCCCAAGCATGGGAATCTTCAGGGTTCCTGTGCTGCATGAATCATTCTAGATAATTCTCTTGGTATCTTGGAGTCTAGTCCCTATGCAGCACAAGTGGTGGAGAAGATTATCCTCCATGTTTTAAAGGGTAGGTCTATTGTGAGGGTGGGGGGCTGTCTGTATTTTGAAAGCCAAGACTGATGAAACAAGACAGTGATCTCATATTCCATTAGGTATTATTAATCAATTTGGTATGTACTAATAAAAGCATGTTGCTTAACTGGAAAGTCCCTAAAGATCTGTAATCAGGAATATTAAAGATTTTAAATCCTTCAACTATCCTGAATGATTTTTTCTTATAGTAGTAGTCACTAGCTTGTCTAATGCAACCTGCATGCAGTTTTTTGGGCCACACATAGCCCCATTCCTACTGTACCTCCTATTTGTTTGCAAAACCAATACCTCTACAAACATCTGCACTAGGAACCCAAGGCTACACAAAACACAAACAAGACATTCTGGAGGGATAAGTTCCTAACATAGTTTACCCTTAGCCTTTAGAATAAGTTGCCACTACAGGTCAAACAAAGTACTACTTTGGCTACTTTTAAGTCTAATGTTGATGACAGGATGGGTGGACAGAAATTTACACCAGACTAAATACATAAGGCCCTGCTCAGTTTGGTAGGTGTGGAGTATTAAGTACTTGATAAGGGTAGCAAGAACTTTTACGTTTGTCTGTTTAAAGGTGTATATGTGTATATGTCTAGGCATCTTTAGGTCCCTGTGATCTCTTGGCTTGTATTATTCCTATGTTCTTATGTTATTATATACCATTTAAATTCAGTTTATTTAGAATTTAGCTATAGCTTCCTATTTTACTCACATACAGTGTCAGAAACATTGGTTGAATTATTGCAGGATATGTACAAGGACCCAATGACTCAAACACAAACAATGTGTGGAGTCACAGAGGATGTTCTCAGTGGGAGGGGGTGTCCGTCAGGGTGCATCTCTGACCTGACTGCTAATCATACTGGTGATAGACTATATTAGGAAATTGGTCAGCGTGGACAGATCAACAAAGTTGCTGTATGCAATCAGTGTGGCATTGCAGGTAGACTCTGAGCAAGAACCTAAGCAATGGATAGGAGAATGGAATTCAAAACTGAAGGCATATGGGATGAAACTGAATACAGAAAAGCCAGTTGTAATGACAGCAAATGGGGGATTTCAGACAAAAGTAAAATTTGAGATAAAAGGGGAAATACTGCCATAAGTTAACAGCTCCTAGTATCTGGGAGGGTTGGTTGAGGAGAAGGGAAGTGTGAATGAGAATGTCAAAGCTAGAATTGGGAAGCTGCAACCTCTGGCACATAGTGTCAGGGGTCGTGTATGACAGAAGACTGCCAAAGAAACTGAAAAGTAAGGTGTAGACAACAATGGCTTGATCAGTACTACTGTATGGTACAGAAACCTGGGCAGTAAAGGCCAAGCAGCTGAGGAAGTTAAAAATGAGGGAGATGAAGTGCCTGAGATGGGTGGTAGGATGCACACTGTGGGACAGACAAAGAAATGAGGACATCAGATCAGAAGCCAAAGCAGCTCTATTTACAGAAAAGCTCAAAGAGGACTGATTACAGTGGCTCAGGCACATGTCCAGAAAAGCAGAAGACAATCTGATGAAGATTTGGGATGTGAAGAAAAAAGGAAAGAGAAAATGATGGGTGTCGAGCAAAGAGAGGACTAGATTGTGTAAGGGGAAACACATGACAGCCAGGTAAAGCTGTCAAAGAAGTTAGGAGACTGGCACGAAATAGACAGAGATGGCAACCGTTGACATGACACTCCAACCCATGTAGAAAACAGGAAAAAGGATTATGATGATACTGAGAATGGTGGTGTATTCACATATTTACTATGCCTGACCAATTAACATTTCTAAACCTGTGAAGTACACGCATGAGCTGCTTATTACCCAATCAACGCTTGAGGAATTGAAGTCCTATAAGAATGCATTTGGTTTAATATGTATGGTAATTTCCATGCTCTTTGGAGGATATTGATGGCAGTCTGTAACTAGCAGTGATGTAATATTTGGATTTGTTAAAGGTGATTTTGATCTCCAAGAGATCTTAGTTATGGTTATGGGTAATATGATGTGAGGTAATTGTGTTACTGACAAATACAGATACTTTCCTGCAGTTGTCCAAGGGCATGAAGTTGTGATAAGTACTAACCACTGGTTGAGAAGGAGTGGTGTCATTGCATTGAAACCATGTCTTAGTAACTTCAAAGTTGTGAATGTTCTTGAAAATAATCCATAAACTGCTATGTTCTTTATAGCTAGGGAGTGGGTCTCCTGCAACATTTAAGTTAAAGTTTCTGAGAATGATGGTGTCTCTGTTAAGCCATTTTGGGTATGTATCCATTAGGGTTTGTTCGAGAAGAGGACAGATGTATGGTGGCTGATTTGTATGTGCCTAATACATGGAGATGTACTGTTACTCAGAATTAGATTAGCTGAAATCCAGTTAGGTGAGGTGTTATACTCAGAAACAGAAGCCCTTACTTTTAAATTATAAGAAGTAGTTCACATCACTTACTCATATACTGGGACTGCTGAATTTAACCAGATTGTAGTGACGTAGTTGTATTTTTATAATGTTTGAAAAACAGACCCTGCCCTTTTACTAAACAACGTTTCAGTTATTTCCTCTATGGCAGGCTTCTTGTTAAAGGACCAAGTTTCTAACTTGGTCCATATATCACTATTACCAGTATTAAGCAATATAATATTAAGACATTTAGCCATATTCAGCTGGGTCCCTGACCTGTTTGATTGTTGAAGTCTGGACTTGGATTTGTAAAAATATCTCAAGATCGCAATAATTTAATAGATTGGAAATGTAATATTGGTAGTACTTTTAAGAGCATTGTCCAATTTCAGATGCACCTGGAAAAGATAAAGCTGGATTACATGTTGCTTGTTTGTAATGCACGGTGTAGTAATTAGCATTAGCAAAGGTAATTTGGTTATACGATTGAGAAGTTTAGAAAATAGTCAGATGTAGATAAACTGAATGGGGAAGTGTGATAGAAACAGTGTCAGACAGAGAATTAGGAAATATACAAAAATGTTTATAATGAGGAAAGTGTAAGACAGCCATGCTGTGAGTGATTGATTTCCTTCTCTGGAAGGACAGTGTGTTTTGTGCTAAAAGGAAGACTTGAAGGCATAGATTGAAAAAAGGACCCAGTCAAGGGAAATGGGGACTGTGCTTAACTTTAGGAGACAAGAATGAGGCTGAAGAAGGATGCCTACAGCCTGGCACTGCATTATGAGTACCTGAACTTGGAGAGATACCTAGGCAATGACCTACCTGTGTCTTGGGACAGCTTTTATGGACTGGTGTACTTTATGGACTAAAATATTTAAAAATACTGTTTATTCTTGCATTCGAGTGAAAGCAAATGAGGTACTATTCTGATTTAATAATTACAGTTATTAGAGTATATATGCCATGCCTTCCGTGTATTTAAAAATCTTATTGTAGTCAAACCAGGAAACATGTAAACTATGGATAATTACAAATACATAAATGAGAGCCGCACATTTTAGACTAATGGTACCAGAGATATAACAAATAAGAATTAGTTACTGATTATATTTACAGTAATGGGGTATTTGCAGCTCTCAGTCACAGAAAGGATATGAATAGCATACATAAGAGAAGGAGACCTAGTGTTAATGCTACAGTTTTATGATTGGTAGACTAAGTAATGTGGGATTTAATCTATTGGAAGGCAGCAGGAACATATCCACGTGCTACTAAGATATGTTTTTAGACTAGTTTTGGATGCACTAGGGGCAGGAACTAAATAGTTCTAGAGCTTGACAGCATAGCAAGAGCAAAGACAATCTCTTCAAGTGGTGTGGGATTTTGGATGAGGGCAAATTTTAGTTATTAGACCAAAGACAAACATGTGGGTTTGTACCACTGTAGTAATTGACTGTTGCAATCATGTTTGTCAGGAAAATGTAAGACACATGTGTTTTTATATCTGGGAGTAAGTTAGGAGATTGGGCAGGTCACATCAATGGATTTGTTTTACTGCTAAGCAGTGGTGTTGTTTTTTGTTTAGTTTGCTTTACATAAATCTGGCAATTTTTATAGTTGGTCTAATTGATCCGTCTGAAAATTAATTAGAACGGCAACTGCATTGAGGATGGTAGGAGATAGAAACCCCAGTTAGTAGTCAGGTATACTGTAGAACTAAGACAGGACTTAACTTTGTAAAGTAGTCCAGGTTTGCAGTTCTTTTTGGGACTAGAATGCATGTTCTAATCAAATGTTTAGGTTATTATCAATAATTCCCTCTAATAGTTTAGCTTTTGATGCCGTCTCTATTTCTGTGTTAAAAGATGTGATAGAGATGCTGTATGTAGTGTTTTGTACATGCAGAGAATACTACCACTTTTGTTTTATTTGAGTTTATAGGTTCATAGGTAGGTAATAGGCTATCGGCCCGAGGGCCTACGTAAGCCTAGCCAACAAGGTTCCCTGCCTTACGCCACCCAAGAAAGTTATTTTCTTGTGTCTCTGTCGGGCAGAGACACAGAAGTGATCCCCGGGGTGTATTTCCTATTTCCCATCCACTCATCAAGATGTTTCTTGAAAAGTGCTAATGAAGAACTTTGCTTTACATAGATGGGTAGCCTGTTCCAGAGTATGGAAAGTCTCTGGGACAGGGCTCTATCCCTCCAGCATGTCCTGTTTATTGTGGTGACAAGGTTTAGGTCCCTAGAGCATGTAGCTTGGAGCTATTGGGATTTCTTTAGATGTAGCATGTCCAACAGCTCTGGGTTTGACATAGCTTTTTATGTTAGGCAGAGATCACCTCAGAGTAGGAGATATGCTATGGAGTAAAGCTGGATTTTTTTTTGAGACGGTCAGTGTAGAGCATCTGTTTGAGGCCAGTAATCCTCTTTGTGAGGTACTTCTGTGGCCTTTCCAGCTGCTGCAGATGTCTTGTGAGGTACATTCCAAAAGGGGCGTTGTACTCTATAATGGGTCTAATGAGTATCGAGTAGATGGGAACAATGACCTCTTTTTTTCTGGATGAGAACCCTTTTATAATGAGGTGTGCCACAGAGAAGGACTTCCTGACTACTGTGGCGATGTGACTATCAAAGGACAGACTACTGTCCACCTGAGTCCCAAGGTCTCTTATCACACATTCATTGTTAAGTATACTGCTATCTATGTAGTAGTTCATGGGTACAGAGTTTTTACCAAAGGGGATGACAATGCACTTGAGCTTGATGCCATGGCTCTGACACCAGGCATCTGTCTTAGCGAGGCCCTTCTGTAGGATTTCCACATCATTTGGGGACTCAACTATGGCTCCTAGTTTGCAGACATCTGTAAACTTCGTTAGCCAGAGGCCTTCTGTGTTAGCCTGTACTTCAGAGAAGTAAATACCAAACAAGAGAGGTCCCAGGACTGAACCCTGTGGTACTCCACTTGTCACTGGTTTTGAGGTCAGATTTGGAGTGTGCAACTTTTACAGTGTGGGTTCTGTCAGTGAGCCAGTTGGCAAACCATCTTGTGACATAGGGATTTATACCTAGTTTAGTGAGTTTAGCTATAATTCCAGAATGAGGGATGGTGTCGAAAGCCTTGGCAAGGTCAAGATAGGCTGTGTGAACCACCTTACCCTCATCTACGGCTTTGGTGACTGCCTCAAAGAAGTTGATCAGGTTCAGGAGGCATGATCTGCCTTTTACAAACCCAAACTGGGTGGGATCCAGAGTTTGGAGGTTATCAATGTCTTTGTTTATGAGTTCTATGATGATACGTTCCATGGCCTTGCAGACCAGACTCGTCAGGCTAATAGGGCGATAGTTCCCGGGATCAGTGGTTGCTCCCCCTTTGTGGAGTGGGATAACTGTTACTATATGTCATTCAGTTGGCACAAAACCTGATGTGAGGCTATGATTGAACATGGTGTTTAGGTAGGGAGCAAGTTAGTTCTGAAGTTTACCTGCATAGTTGTGATTACAGGGACTCTGCATTTTTCCTGTATAGATATGGGCGCTTTAGGGGGTGTGTGGGGGGGGGGGTAAAGTTAGCACTGAACCTATCTACCAGGATGTTGGCAATTTGAGTTGGTTCTGTAATTTTCATGCCATTGTGCTGTAACTCAGAGCAGATCTGGGTGTTGCCATTGAGATTCTTGACATAGCTATATAATGCTTTGTGGTTGTCCTTAGAATCAGTGATGATTTTGTTTTCGTAGCTAGCTTTGGAGGATCTTGTAAGGGATTTCAGCTTCTTACTGAGGCTGACCAGGGAGCTTCTCCATTCATGGATTTTACTCTCTTTTGCAAAAATTTATTCCTTCTGTTGTACAGTTTGTTTATGGCAGGAGACTACCAGATTGGCTTCCTTTTCTTTTGGAGGATAGCGTCTTGGTTCTGTTTGGGATAGCATGATCCATGCACTCATGTAAGTGCTTATAGAGTGCATTTGTGTAGGATTCAGCAGTCGTAACTGTATTGTCCATCTGCATGGGTGTCATGAAGTTCAATACTTCTGTCTTAAGAAGCATGAAGTTGGCTTTGGAGAAATTTTTTACCATGGTTTCTGTAATGGGGGTGGGATGTGGATGTCAAGGGTGATTAGCTTATGGTCGGATCGGACCAATGAGGAGTTGACTTCAGGTATGGAACACCGGTCACTCATGTTGGTAATGACTAGGTCTAGGATATTGTTGCCCCTGGTGGGAGCGTGGATAAGTTGATCCAGTGCATTGGATAAGTTGATCCAGTGCATTGGAGTTTATGAATTCCAGAAAGCGTTGTGTGAAGGAGTTGGTACATGAGTAGTTTTCCCAGTTAATGGTGGGGTAGTTGAAATCGCCCATTATTAGGGTGTTTGGTTGAACCCTAATATTTTCCAGTACATCAAGAAAAGAGGAGTGGGAATCCTGGGGCATGGTGGGGGATCTGTAGCAAGCTACAATTTGGATTACAGTTTTGCCCAGAGTTAGTTGCACTTGGATAACCTTGGATGCATTATGCTGAGCACCTAGCCTGGACGTGTGGATATCCTTAATGAATATGAACACACCTCCACCTTTGGTGTTCTGGTCCAGGTTACATGGTCGAGAAGTGTGGTATGAGTTATAGCCTGGTAGTGCAGGAGTGCTCTCTGGAGCCTTGAGCCAGGTCTCAGTCACTGCACAGATATCGATGTTCTCTATTTTAAGGAGTGCCTCGAGTGAGTGTATTTTGAGATTTAGACTTCTAGCATTGAGTAGCATTACCCTCAGTTTTTGCTTGCCTGTTCCTGTTATGGTGGTGAATTTGTCATTTGAACCTTGCCTAAAAAAGGCACTATATGGGTGGCAAGAGCCTTAGCCAGTATCTGGAATCCCAGGGGCAACAGCTGCAGGCCATCTCTGGCAAAGCATTGTGGTCTGTCAACCATGTCATCCCAAGCAGACAGATGCTGGATCCGCTTAGAATGACACCAGAAGCTTAGCCAGTTGTTGAAGTCAATCATTTTGTCCTTGTACTGCGGTATCATTCTGGGTGATGGCAGAATGCTACTCGGGGCTAGGGTCATACCTGCCTGGGCTACAAGATCAGAGAGCTCTTCCATGTCTTTTTCATGTAGTCCAGGGAGGTACATCTCAGGTCATTCACACCAACATGGACAATGACAGAGTCATATTTGTACTTGTGGAGTGACCTGAGTGCGTGGGTTATGTGGCAGATCCTGGCACCTGACAGGCAGCTGACAGTAACCTTCTCCTTGTTTAGCCTGGTGAGTGGGACATCAGTGTGCCTGACTATAGAGTCACTTATGACTAGTGTGTTGGATATGTTGTTTTGCCTTATTGGCTGTGGTTGAGTGGCACACTGAGTCTGTGGGCTATGTGTCATTTGGGTTGTGTTGGGGGTGGAAGTTGCTTGCGTTTCTGCTTTGGAGGTCTCTGTTGCTTGGGCAGATTATTATTGAGAGCCTCCGCGAATGTTTTTGTGTTTCTATGTGTTGATTTTGGTGGTGTAGATTTAGTGAGACTATGTGAGAAGTGTGGTGTGGTGCAAGTGTTTACCTTCTACTCTTGAATGTCAAGTTCAATCTTGGTTGGAGAGAGCTTTACCTCCAGTTTGGCTAGATAAGTGCATCTCTCACAGGTTATAGTGTTGGGTGATAGGAGGAGAGGGTTGTCTGTGTACATGAGGCAATTTCTACATTGCTCCAAGATGCCCAGATTCATCAGATAGACATGGGAGAACACTGGGAGCTGCCCTTTGGACATGCCTGAATAAAAAAACTATTTTCGTCTAGATAAGTGAGGAAAGTGAGGTACAAGAGATGTTTTTCTCTTAGCAAGTGAAAGTAAATGCAAAAAAAACATTTTCCTCTAGGTAATGAGGAAGGTTGAGTGCTATAGTAATTAGTAGCTTATTTAGTGCTTACAACAAGTTCTGAACATGTGCTGAGCATGAATAAGCAAATTCAAGTGCTAAAACTAAGAATCTGTATCGGCACTAGACTAGTTACAGGAAAGAAACAAGTGCAAATGTAGGCTTTCAAATCAGAAAGTTAGAGAGATAGAAAAGATTGCCCAGACGGCCAGTAACTACAATTTCTGGGCTAGAACCACTCCTTATGTGGTAGACAGGTTACCTAGTGCTTACCACTCCCACTGACAAGCTAGAAGGCTTCCCTCCAACACAAAAAGGCTTGGGGGGCTCAGAAGCTTACATACAGTCCTGGATACAGCAAATCTGTATATGGACTACACTAGTTACAGGAAAGGTAGGAAACAGGCTTACAGTTTTTTTTTACAGAAAAGTATCTAAACAGCAGTAAAAACAATTCAAATGCAGTGCAAGCTAGCACACTTGAGTATGTGGCAATATTAGACCAAACACAGTTTGAAAAAATGCAATTAAATTAAAAATGACTAAAAACAAATGCAGAAGGAGTGTATTAGGTAGAATGTGGTAAAGAGATGGGACTGAGGGGAGTGTCACAGATCAAATCTACAGTGGGGCGGGCAACTGCAAAAGCCACAAAATTTAAACAGCAAACCAGAAATAGGGAGAGTGGGTGGGACAAAACACCTTCAGCAGAGATCTGAAAACCTATACAGTGAATCAAAAATAGTGCACAACTCTGAATAAAATTAGTCCAGCAACAATTTACAGTACACACTTCTGAAGAACCAAAAAAATATACTTAGCTCTGTATTATATTTCCAGATAGTTTGAAAAGAGCTCTCTTAGACACAGGTTCCAGCAATGATATGCAGGCTGTTAACTAACAGGGTCTATCGTTATGCAAGTAATCCTTCAGATAGTCAGAACTTAAGACACAGCAGAAAATAGGGGGAGGTGGGACAAAACACTTTCAGCAGAGATCTGAAAAACTATACAGTGAATCAAAAATAACAGTGCACAACTCTGAATAAAATTAGTCCAGCAACAATTTACAGTGCACAATTCTGAAGAACCAAAAAAACATACTTAGCTCTGTATATTTCCAGATAGTTTGAAAAGAGCTCTGTTAGACACAGGTTCAAGCAATGATATGCAGGCTGTTAATTTAGGAGACATTAGGAATTTTGAAGAGACTTTTCAGAGGAGAAGATATTCTTTTATTATAGTTTGCAATTGAGGATAGCCGGATGCTGAACAAATGGAAGTAGAATCATTGACATACTGGATAGCAGTAGATTTTTTCAGATGAGAGAGTGATATAATTTATGATGATATTGAATATTAATGGGCATAGAGTGAATCCCTGAGGAACTGTAACAGTTATGGGCAAGGAAGATGAGATAGTAACATTAAATTTGCATACTATGATCAATGAAAAAGGTATCTTGAGAACCACTGTAGTGACTTTGTATGGAGATTAACTTAATATTTTCATTAATAGATCATGAGACACAGGGTCAAGTGATTTGAATACGTCTAGGAATATGGATGAAGATGTATCACCTTGGTTATGGCTTTGGTAGAGTACATACAGGAATGTGAAAAAGGCAATCTCTGGTTTATGATTTGGTCTTAATCCATATTGTGTAGCAGATAATAGATTATCATTAATTAGATGGGATACTACTATTCGCTATAAAAATGTTTCTAGTACTTTAGACAGAGGTAATAGGATAGCAATAAGTCTAATTTGTAGGAGTTCATGTGATGACCTTTACTTCTGAAGAAGGATGACGTAATAATGCTTTCACAGATTAGGGCATATAGGATTATTTTATAGAGAGGTTTCTAAGTACTGGCTAAACTATGAGATATGTCATTATTTTGATGTATTCTACTGTTAAAATATTAGGGGCAATGAAGATGGTTTTAATTTTGAGAGGAGTTTCTTAATTGTTACTGTTATATAAATGTAGAATTTGTTCTTTCTGGTGTTTATATTAGGGGTGTGGGTGTCTTGCAGCCACAGACAAGACAATGTTGAATGGCTAATGAGTAATTTAGAAGATTATACTAAGCAAAAATAAAGTGACTTTTAAATTTACTTGTGATGTCATAGCCTGAATTAGATAGAAGGAGGGGTCAGTTATGTTTTTACAAGGCTTTAGCAAATAGTTTATTGAGATCCAAAGTGTTACTGAATTTTATTTTAGGTTTGTTACATTGTCATGTCATACATCATAATACTTGGAGTGTAGTGATTACACTTCAAAACTGGGTAGAAGCTTAAAATTGTGAAGATCTTCCATAATGCAGTTTGTTACACATCCACAAGCACTGTTACAATCGGGTCTTGCACAAGAAACAGACCCAGCTGGCAAAGAGAGCAATAAAATGTGTTTCAGTCTTTAAAAGCTTTAAGAATGTCACTGTGCCACACATATAAATAAAATGTATGACAGATAGCAATAGGGATGTGAAACACTCAGGTGAAAAACATCAAGCAAAATCTGGAAGTACGAGTCTCCAAATACCAAACAGAGTTACACAGATAAAAAGCGCTTGACCAGTATAAAAATTGAAGGTCATACAGAAATAAAAAATGATAAGCATTTTCGTCCTATAAAATATAACTTTGGACTTCATTAGGGCAAAATTCAAAATAGACAGAAGTGGTTTATCTTTTATTGGGGTGACACTTCATTTCTACCTGCTGTATCTTTTAAATGTTCCTAATTTTGCAGGATATCCCTGATCTTCCCTTATATTTTTGCCCTGTCTTTCCTATAATCTTTGATTTCCTGGTAAAACACTATTACAGTTGGTCGATAATGGTACTCATTAAAGTTTCACAGGACCACAGGAAGTAGCTAGTTAATAGTACATGGTGCTAACCTTAACCCCCAGGTGTTAGTTTCATATGTGATATTTGATGTTATCCACAAGAGTTTAGTTTCCACAATAGATATTTTATTGTTAGGTGGTATCTAAAGTGACTATTCAAATGCTTTTACTTGATAGCTAGTATTATTTCTGTTTTTTTAATTTGTTATTGGAAGATTACTTTTGTACAAGGCATATCCATTTCAATATATTACAGTTACACCACCTGCTCTTTTTACTAATAAGATCAGTTTGTAGAATATTATGTGTGAGATGATTTTGTCATCTTTAATGTCTGGTTTTAACCTATCTCTGAGATGGACAGAATGTGTGTGCTTTGACATCCATGCATATAGCTTCACTGTTTTGTTGCATATGCTGCGTATATTAATGTAGCACATTTTGGTTCCCGAAAAATTGATATGACATATTGACTGTGGCTATTGACATAAATGGCTGAGAATGGGGTGGGTGCGTCCAAATTTACTTACTAAACTGAATAATGTACAGAGTTGCTTTTTCAGTTTAGTGTGGTTATGTTGAGGATGACTTTGTTTGGATTGTGTGATATAATGGTTAGAGCATTTTTCCTTATAGCATGGATTGTGTGATATAATGGTTACAGCATTTTTCCTTATAGCATGGATTGTATGATATAATGGTTAGAGTATTTTTCCTTATGGCACTGTAAATTGTGTAGGTGAATGAAGAAGAGGCTTGAAGTTGAGATCTAAAAGGAATGTGTAAGTGGAGTGTGTTGTAGCTCTGTGTTATGGCTTGGTATGTGGTACTACAAACAGACATTGTCATACCTAATGAGAAGGAGCAGGAAATATCAAAGGGATTTTTATTTATTTATATTTATGAAATGAGGTAGTGCGCTGATCAATACTGACTAATTTCAGCCTCAGCCCAGGTGAAATACATAATGATACTAATAGCAGTGGGATACACATGCATATGAGGTTTGTGCCTACATTCTATTGGGCTTTGGTGAATTCACTGAAAACAAAGTTCAAGGGTTTTGTTTTCCATGTAGAGGCTAGGCAGGAGTAAAGATGGTAGAGCTAAGATTGTTGTGGTTGGAGTTTGAAGGAGTAAAATACCTGTACTTGTTGGAATGGATAGGTACACTATACATTTAGTGAAAAAGTTATTATAGCTTACAAGTGAAAAGTGATGGCTCTCGTGCTAAAATGTAAATGGGATATAGAATTTTGATTAGTAGTTGTGGCTAAGTGGTAAAGAGGTACAAAACTGGAAGAGGAAGCTGGAGGGAATGTGTACTGTCAGTCAAGTACTGCGAGTGTTATAACTGGTGAAGACAGATAGATTTTTCATAGCAATAGTGGCACGGCTGATAAAAATGAGGTAGGGAAGGATATTGGTTTTAGGTATTAGCTAGGAGAAGGTAATATCTATTTGAATGTAGGTAGTTATAGTACAGTATAGTGGATATATTTGTTGTGGCAGTATGAAGATGCAAGGATGTTGGCCTGGTATTACATTTTTAATTATGCGAAGAAGAAAGAGTAAATCAGGTTCTAATTTTTGTGTATTCAGCAGTAAGGACCTCATAAATAGGAAGCCATAACAGGTGGTTTCAAAACAAACAAACAAACAAACAAACAAAAAAGGATTGTAGGTGCAAGGGAGCTCGCAGGATTTTTTGCAGTGGGGGTGCAAACCCAGAGCCCCGCCCACTCCTCCCATGCAGCCCTTCCCCCCACACAGCCATTTCAGTGTCCCATTACTTGGCTATTTCTTCCCAGTTGCCATACACATGGTTCAAAACTCTATGTGCATACTGTTTTATGCTTTACTTCTACAATATTACAGATATTTCGATTGAATTTACAATTTTTTAGCACAAACACTGATAGACATTTGACAATGAAAACAGACTTGGCATTAAAACGTATCTACCTTTGAAAGTCACATTAACTGAGACAGCACTGAAACCCATATTCAAAGAAAATGCATCTGCCCAAAAGTTTACCTTTGGGCTGTTTTCAAATCATTGACCCCTTGTACACATTTTAGGGCAATGTAAAAGTTCTTTAATGCAGTCAGGAAGGTGAATCAATTCTAATATATAATAATTGAATTATATCCCTTGTATAATACAGCACCACTTCATAGAATGTATTTTAAATTTAAAGTTTTGAACATTTTCACCCATTACCAACAGTTCAAAAGATAACTGCTAGAAAACCGGATATAGTGGTCCAAGAAAAGAAGACAAAAGTAGCATTGATCATTGAAATCACCACACCCAATGACTACAGTGTCTTGCATACAGAGACACATTCATAAAATATCAGGATTTGAAGGCAGAAACGAGAGTAATGTGGAAGAAAGATAGCCAGATAGTTCCAGTAGTAGTAGGGGCAACGGGTCTTATAAAAAAAGATTCCATAGTCATATTTAGATATGCTAATACATGTAACTCCATACAAATTGTCAGTTGTAATGTCAGTTGTAAATACAAAATCATGTCAATTCCTCAATATACTCTTTTAATTATGACATTATTAATCATGACGTGAGCTTTCTAGATGCAGCTGTTAGTAAAACTTTCACATTATGGGGAGCTACACAGGTATATACACAAACAACATTCTTGAATTATTTAGAAACTTTAACCCAAACACCACCCATTGAAAATACATATTCGCTATCACTTGTTACTGGCTACTATGCGTATCGCCCTTGTAAAATAAGTTAATCTTTTATTATTATTTCTCAAGTCTTGTCTCTTTTCCTTACATCTATTTCAATTATATATTTTTCTTTTATATTTCAATTATATTTTTAATCATCATTTCATTTTACTAAGAGCACCAGGGCTGTTAATGAACTGACATCCTGACGCCATGTACACACAAGTGGGGAAAAAGAGGGCTGTGAATGTATGGATGGATCAGTGCTGTTGAAAAGTCAGATCTGTGTGTCTTGTAACCTATTTTGGCTCTAAATAAAAATGAATTTAATTGACACTGTGGCCAGTTTTTGACTGCAGTTACGAAGTCTCTCAATAGGTACTTCAGCCCAAGTCAAACAGTATTAAGTGGAGTATGCCATCATCCATGCTGTTTCTCTATACCTTATGGTCTCAGTTAAATGTGTTTAATTAGAGCTTTGTGCTTGCTTGTAGGTAACGCTACTGCTCTTTACCCAAAGTGATTAAGAACTTCTATGACTTGATTGTTTTATTATATTACTGTACATTATTAAGAGCAATGCATGAGTTTGTGCTGCATTACTTTGGTAGGACACCAACTCTTGTTAAAAGTTAATATATGGATATATTATCCACCTGTTAATATCAAAATTTAATGTTATCAGTACGGCACTAGAAATACACATTTGCAATGTACTTCTGACAGCCACACTGTTTTACGATAATGTAGCCACCAGAGTTATTTCAGTGGCTGAGAACTGTTGGAAGTGCAATGTAACACACTTTAGGTTATTTGGTCTTCTATCCTGTGCTCTTATAGAAAGAACACAAAATAAAGTTGACAAAGCCGGATGACTATGTTTTATTAGTGCATTTAAACACCATTGAATGAAGTATTAAAACTGTTTTGATGGTTCATAGGTTCATAGGTAGGTACTAGGCTATTGGCCCTGGGGCCTATATAAGCCTAGCCAAATGTACCCTGGCTTTCGCCACCCAAGAAAATTATTTTCCTGTGCCACTGTCGAGCAGAGCCACAGAAGTGATCCCCGGGGTGAATTTCCTATCTCCCATCCAATCATTAAGATTTTTCTTGAAGAGTGCTAATGAGGAGCTTTGTTTGATATAGATAGGTAGTTTGTTCCAGAGTATGGTCATCACAGTTGTTGATCTGCATGACAAGCTGTTCTCTCACCCCCCCAAAAAAGAAACGTTTCACAAGTACAGGTAAACCCAAACCTCTTGGTCATCTAAACATCAAGCAACTTGTGACTGATTCCCTTCACTCTACATTATGGCAGCTTGTTATAACTTTCAGTTTTTGTATATATTCAGCACTCTGATTTCATTGGGGGTTTCATTTTGTGCAGGAAAAGAAGCACCCACAGATGCTTGGAAAGTTGGCCGCACCTGTGTCCTACCTAAGAATAACTGAGTTGCACAAATTATGGTTGGGTGGGGTGGATGATATCCCCAAACACAGTAAAGGATGCGTATGCGTAATTATGTGAGTAGAGCATTTCCATTTCCCCAGTAAAGATCCATGCAGAATTTAAATATTGCAAAAGTTTCATTATTATTATTTAAGAGAGAGAGAGAGATGTAAACATAAACAATACTGCTAGAGACAGACTTTGTAGACTCTTCTGCAAACCTGTTCACTTAATTTGTCATGGAATAAGGGTCATTGGACGGAAGGCCCATCCTGAAAACAGGATGTTAAGGGACCTTTGTAAATGCTTGTATTTCAGTGATAGCATATGAATGTTATCAGTCACAACACTGATATTATACCATGACCCCCCCCCAAAACGTGCATGCTGATTGGCCAGCGTGCACATTGTAAATCGAGTTATACTAATGGAAAAAGGTCCGGTCGCCCGAACTTTTTTCCATTAGTATAACTCTACTTTTAAAACACTGTCTCGCTATGTTAAATGGGTTTAACATAGTGAGACAGCTTTAAAATAAGCAAAGGAGATCTCCGTTGCTTATTTTAAAGCTGTCTCGCTATGCTAAACCCATTTAACATAGCGAGACAGGTTTTAAAAAAAAAGCAATGGAGAAAGCAAGATCTCCGTTGCTTTTTTTACTGTTTCGCTATGTTAAATGGGTTTAACATAGCGAGACAGTTTTAAAATAAACAACGGACATCTCCGTTGCTTATTTTAAAACTGTCTTGCTATGTTAAACCCATTTAACATAGCGAAAACAGTAAAAAAAAAAAGCAACGGAGATCTTGCTTTCTCCATTGCTTTTGCCCACAGCTCTGATACATCAGAACTGCCGTGGATGCCAGACATCTGCGGAAGGGCAGTAAACAGGCATTATACTATGCCATTATTTAAGAAAAGTAATAGTTTCTTTTCTTAAATAATGTCATGGTATAATAGCAATAACTCACTTCTGGGTGTGGGTAATGCTGTATTTACCCACGGTTGGCTTTGTTTGGTCCCTCGGGCTTCGCCCTCGGGACCAAACCACGTCAACTGTGGGTAAATCCAGCATTACCCACACCCAGGCATGGGTTATTGCTATAATACGTTTTAACTTACTTTTGAATAATGACCATATGAAAAACTAAAAATATAAACTAATTGTAATTTACTAAAGATGATAATATCAATTACAGTGCTGCCACCTTTTAAGCTAAATTTGTAGCATGTGTAATGATGACAGGCTTCTTTCAGACATGTGTTCTTTCTGTAATAGTTTGTGCAAAAGCGACCTGTTCTATAATAACTCACAGTTTTGCTTTGGGACAAAATAAGTTTTTTTTTTTTCTGTTCTTCATTAAACCTTGATATAATTATTCTCTAGTATCTATGTTGATCTAGCTATATTAATAATATTACACAGTCTACAGTTTAGTAAAAGTGTTGTTCACTTTCTGTTGAATTCAAGGATTGCTGTGGAAATATATGCTGGTGGCTTTACATGACCAAAATATATACAAACAGCACAATCTCATTTTTTTACACAATGGATCACACTTAAATGTGACTGCTTGAATAGTCAGGACTCTGGGCAGTAATTCTGAAGCTATATACTAAATGTTTAGACTTGCTCTTCGTAGAGCATTTAGACAATTATGTTTTGAAGCAGTGTGCTAAATGTCTGTTAATATCAACATTTAATGTTATCAGTATGGCACTAGAAATACACATTTTTTTCTGACAGGCTAAGAAAACAACCATAATTTAAACGTGAGCCAAGAATATGACCACCTGACTTTATGAGCCAAAATAACAGTAACAGTCCAGCCTGTTAAGCGCCGTTATGATAGCTACCTGAATGGATAGAATTCAAAATGAGTATATAAATTATTTAAGGTGAGAACTAAGAAAATCATTATCCATTCCATGGTCAATTAAAGAATACAGAGAACTGTATTCTGCCGGAGAAAAATGTACTGCTTTTTTTGTAAGTCCATAAAATACAAGAATAAGCATTACCTCAATGCAGATTACTCCCCCACTGCTGAGGAGCAGTTTCAAAGTTGTTAGCCCCACTGTATTCTATTTTAAAATTAAATTTCTCACAAAGGGTTAACTTTTACGATATCACAGTGACCGTTCTTCTCACCAAACCACCTAAAATTATGTAGATGCAGCTGGAGGACCGTTATAAAAAAAAATCATTTGACCGAAACCTCCAATCACATCCCTGATGTATTTGGCATGTTTGGTGACAGGGTTCTTTGGGAAGATGTTTTTTTTTAATCAGGTACAACTTAAAAGGGGCCGGGCATGCGTCCCTGCCTAAATCCATCATTTTCTTAAATTAAGAAAATTCAGGGGGGTGCAAGTGCACCCCCTTGCACCTGCCTGCTGGTGCCCTTGTGTAGGTGAAAGAGGGAAGAAGGTAAATATTTGAATCCTAGAAGGTTTGCACTCACTTTTGTGACATGGCTATGTGCTAAAAGTTATGTAAGAGCAGATTGTGGGAGACTGCTACTAACAGTTTTAGTTTGCTATTAACTGATGATGCTCTTGGATCTGTTAGAGGATTTTTAGGTAGAGTACATGCTGGAAGTTGTATAGGTGCAATTGGTTAATAGTCTATAGTGCAAATGTGAAAAAAAGTATTTAACGTGTGTCTGCAGTAGTATGATTTGTAAAATGCAAAGAAAGTGAAGCACAGAATAGATTTACAGATGGTCCCTAATAGGTATATGTGTAATGTTCCAGGGGTGGCTAGGGTTGGGGATAGGTGGCTAGAGACTGATGTCCTATCAGTGGGTCAGCAGCATGACTCAATCCATGTGTGAATGTGCGGACTATCAAAGTGCATTCAACCTGCCCTTGGTAAGAATGTTGGACTCTCAGTTAAATGTGTGAAAGTAGTAATGCACTGTTATAAAAAAGGTCCCATAAAGCCATGTGTACATAGTCACATCGCAATAGGGGCTGCTATTTCAGTGTTGTGGTTGTGTGAGCAATACCATAAAAATAGTAAGGAGGACAGATGCCCTGCAGTGCTGCATCCTGGCACCTGAATAAGTATGGAGGAAGGCAGTCTGTGAGCCTTGCTGTCAGCTTTCTAATCTGACTTGCCTTGTCTAGAGGGAAGGTAGTGGAGTGGTCACTGGTAAACAGAAATATAGTAAGCCACTAAGTCTTAGTAATTCTGTACCTAATCCTAGTAAGGGGAGTCAGTCTAACAAATATACTTGCTAGAATAAATCAGGCAGGAATGTATTTATAGTAGAGTGTTACAGTCATATGTTTGCTAAAAGCAACATGTTCAATGACACATCTTGTGCACTGAAACTAATTAGCACTGTCAGAGCTTCACTTGGGAAGTGCTGTGTCTGCAAAATCCACCCAATATTGCTAGGGGTAAGGTGTGCTAAGAGCAGGTGTCTATGGAACCTAGAGGAAACAGAACCAGAGTCTGTAGGTGAACAGATAAATACTAACCTAGAGGTGAACAGATAAATACTAACCTAGAGGTGAACAGATAAATACTAACCTAGGTTTAGAATACTGAAACGTAACATTTATTTGCTAGAGAATGGGAGTTGTCATGCAAATGTAATCATCATACAAATGTAAGTATTAAGAAAGTGTACAGCAGAAGGAAAATTGTGGGAATGTGAAGATGAAATGCTTTTGACCTTGCAGACGAAAAAGAACACCATTTGCAACACAGCAGCAATTGTCTTTGCTGACAACAAATATTGACAGATACATAATATAACATTAGACTATATTGCTTTTTTTTCCCTCTAGACTGACACCAAAGTCAAAAAGAGCTGAGAATATAATGTTTTGCCTTTGCTGCTACCAAAGGTAGAAAAGGGTGCAAACAAGTCTTATTTTTAGAGACTGTATGTTCTCATTAAAACAGTGTTCTTCAGTGAAGTAATAGTCTTTGTAATTTTTTTTACTTTTTAAATCTGTCAGTTTGTAACTGCTGTGACAAACAGCTTTTGATAATATGTATTGGATATTTAATTCTAAATTATTAATCATAAAGGCATAAGGGGGAAGATGTGACATGCAGTATGTGACTTTATATCTAATTATTTTTTCCCAAAGATACCGGTCCTATTGCTACAGGTTGCTGACAGTTTTCTAGTGCTTGTTTGAATTTATCATCCTGCCTATGTTAAATTTATTCAGCCTCTGAGTAATGACGTCATTAACATCAGAGATGTTTGGCAAGACATCTTAAGTGTCCGTTAAATGGTGATTGCTTGGATTTCGTAAAGTGATAATTAAGTAATCATCTGAAACATCATGACCCATACACAGAGACTGAATGGCCAAAAAAATGGACATACATATACAAGTCTGGGATGGCCATTTCCTGCATTATTCCCTTTTGTCTGAGGTATGGTGATCTCAGAGTTAGCATACATAAGTTTGGGAGGCATCTGGGGTGCATGGGGGCTGTTCCCCTGCAATAAAAGAAGTTTAAAGGGGCAGGGGTGTGGGAGCTCAGCCAGAATATTCTTTATACTTGCATGCTCTGAGGGTATGTTTCAGAGCATGCTCAGTTTCATTTTTTTTTTTTTATTTTGTGTAGATGTTAATGGCAACAACATTTGGGTCTTTAGATGTTTTTAATGTCACCTATCTCTCTCTCTCTCTCTCTATATATATATATATATATATATATATATGTGTGTGTGTGTGTGTGTGTGTGTGTGTATATATATATATGTATATATATATATATATATATATATATATATATATATATATATATAAAATATATAAATGTCTGTGTATGTGAGTGTGTGTGTGTGTCTCTCTCTCTCTCTCTCTCTCTATATATATATATATATATATATATATTTATATATATAAGGGTCTACTTTGATTCACTGAAATCTCATTTCACTGAATTTCAATTCACCCTCAAAAATATCGCTGAAAGCTGAAATCACTGAAAACTCATTTCCCTGAATCACATTTCACTGAATGTAAGTACTATTGGGCAAATAAAGCGTATATGACCTTTTCCCCCACTGTAGTGCGATCCTGGAGTTAGTATATATATTTTTGGGGGGGTGAGGGGAGTAGTCCCCCATCTACTTAGCTTTTATATTTATGAATCTCATTTCATTAAAACCTAACAATATAAAATCAAAAGTAGGTGGGGGACTACACCCCCAGTGTGGGGACTGTGTTCCTCACACACCCCTAACTATATATACTAACTCCAAAATCACACTACAGTGGGGAAAAGGGCATATATGTTTTATTTGCCCAACAGTACTTACATTCAGTAAAATGTGATTCAGTGAAATGTGTTTTCAGTGATTTGAGCTTTCAGCGATGTGGTGTGAGTGTTTTGAAATTCAGTGAAATAAGTTTTCAGTGAATCAAAGCAGACCCGTATATAAACATATTCATATACATACATATACAAACAAGTGTGTGTAGGTGTGGGTGGGGGTCTAGATATACGTATATATATATATATATATATATATATATATATATATATATATATATATATATATATATATATATGGTTCTAGGACTATTCACTGAAAGCACATTTCACTGAAACTCAAATGGCTGTGCACAAATAACTGAAAGCACAATTAACTGAAACAGATTTCACTGAAAGTTATATATGGCTTTTTCCCCATTGTAGTGCGACCCTGGAGTTAGTATATATAGTAAAGGGGGTGTGGGGGGCATAGCCCCCCACGTAGTTTGGATATATATTAAGTTTAGAAAAGACTAATTTATTGAAATTGCAATTATCCATGTGCATAGTTCAAAATATTTAAAATAGGTGGGGGGCTACGCCTCCACACCCCCCAATGTGGAGGGCGGTGCCCCCCACACCCCCCCCCTTACTATATATTCTAACTCCAGGGTCGCACTACAGTGGGGAAAAGGCCATATATAACTTTCAGTGAAATGTGTTTCAGTGAATTGTGTTTTCAGTGAATTGAGCTTTCAGTGAATTGTGCACAGTCAAATGTGTTTCAGTGAAATGTGCTTTCAGTGAATAGTCCTAGACCCATATATAAAGATATAGATATAGATACAGATATATATAGATAGATGTAAAATATTTCTATCCATATATAGATGCACTTCTTTTCGCTGAATTTAATTAAGTCAACCACTGCTGTGTTGACACACTTTGGCCGACAAAACATGCTGGTCAACAGTTGCATGAGACTGTACAGTCCCCAGAGTTGAGGAATATGCCCTTTACCTAGGAATTTTGCAGTACCGGAATTAGACTAAATAAATAAACAAACAAATAATTAGAGGTGTTGGGGGGGCACAGCCCCTCACATGGGGATACAGGGGCTTGCTTCTCCTGTAAACAAAACACATTATAAAATTTGTTTGCTGTAAGTTTATACCTCTCAGCACACATAATGGCAGGTTGGCATTATTTTTTTCAGTCTTTATGCATCAACGTTGGAACATCAGTATTTGGGAGTTGCAGTGACAGTAAGTACTTCTCTTTCACTCTCTCTCTCTACTTTCTCTCTCTCTCTCTCTCTCTCTATATATATATATATATATATATATATATATATATATATATACCCCTTTGCTGTGATTCTGATTTTTAAATCCATTCTGATATATATTTGGCTATGTTATCAGAATGCATGTTTAGCTTAAGATTAAGTTGTTTTATTCATTTGTTAATTGGGTAAGCCCACCTGACACGACACAAGTGTTGCTTTATAGGGATGACCCAGGTAAGCTGTCTGATTAAGAGGTCTGGTCCAAGTCACATAATATGCAAATGGGAAGTTGAATGAATAAAACTCTGTACCCTTGATTGACTATAGGAAACAGGTCATTAGCAGCTCACAGCCTTACTAACTTCCACAATGTTTCTGTGCTTGTATAGCTAATCTTATATTAATTTGAATATTAGTTTCAGTAAACCACCTATATCTTGTTGCTGCATTAGATACTATATCAAGGATTTTTGATTTCATGTAGAACTGTTTCCTAAGTCTTACAACTGAGAAAGGGTCTCCAGCTATCAAGATTTAGACCTATCCACTTACCAAAAAAAAACCTATAAAAATCTAAATACATTTGATAAACTTTCTCTTTCAGGTGCCAGTGATTGTATTAAGTGTTCTGAATTTCTCTGGTCAGATGTCAAGAGAGAAAAGTGTCTTCCTAAAGTCATCGACTTCCTTGCATTTGAAGACTCACTGGGCGCATCCCTAGCAGGTCTGGCAGTTGTTGGTTCCTTTGTTACTGTATCTGTTCTGTGTATTTTCGTTAAATTCCAGGATACCCCAGTAGTTAAAGCCAACAACCAGGAACTCAGTTATATTCTGCTCATCTCACTCACCCTGTGCTTTCTTTGTTCATTGATATTCATTGGACATCCCATGAGAACTACCTGCCTTCTCCGACAGCCAGCCTTTGGTATTGTATTTTCTGTATGCATTTCTTCTGTCCTAGCCAAAACTGTAATTGTTGTTATTGCCTTTAATGCTACTAAACCATCCAGCAATCTAAAGAATCGGGTGGGGTCAAGGAAGATACCCAGCTCCATCATTGTTTCTAGTTCCATGCTGCAAATTATTATATGTATAATCTGGTTGTCTTCTGCTACCCCTTACCCTCAGAACAATATGAACTCTGTACCTGGGAAAATAATAACTGAGTGTAATGAAGGTTCTGCTGTTATGTTCTACTGCATGCTGGGATACCTGGGACTCTTAGCTGGAATTTGTTTTGTTGTTGCATTCCTTGCAAGAAATCTGCCAGATCGATTTAATGAAGCTAAATACATTACATTTAGCATGTTTGTATTCATTAGTGTCTGGTTATCGTTTATCCCAGCATATCTGAGCACCAGAGGGAAGAACACAATTGCAGTGGAGATCTTTGCCATCTTGACTTCTAGTGCAGGATTGCTTGTTTGTATATTTATCCCAAAATGCTACATTATTTTGCTTAGACCTGACATGAATTTAAAAGAAAAAGTAACGGGAAAATAAGACAATGCAGTCTAATAATAAAACTTTGCATCCTCTTACAAAATATGTAATCTTAATCTGAAGTTATCTCATGTTGATTTTCCCTGACTTATTATAACTGTAAATATTTTTGCTGTAAAGACTATTTCAAGCTGTTTTACACACCAGCAGGGGTCACACCTACTATTAAAACCATTATACCATATGCTGTTTGAAATAATTTTATTTTTAAACACGTAAGCTAACAGACAACAAATAAAGACATTAAACAGATATCCTACCAAGAGTTCTATAGTTGCTGCTAAGATATATAAGAAAGAATCACTGCCCACCTAGATGAAGAGCAAATATTGTTTAATTTAGTTAACAACTTTTTCATCAGCCTTATAACTGAAATGTGTTTTGTCAATAATGCATCTTTCAAAATTGAATTTGCTCACTATACTCACAGGTAAAGAAGTCTGACTCAGTAATTTTATGTTGTGCTTTATAATAATTAATGTCAGTCTTTTGCTATGCGATATTTAAATTTGTTTTTTGATGTATCGACTGTCATATGCTGGTGGTAAAATGCTGTGCTGCATTTATAATTTAAATATTTTAATTATTGCTTGTTGCTCTTCCTTCCCGTTACTGCTTGCACATGTTGAGATCAAACCATGAGCTGGATTCTTTTCAATGATGGGAAATAAGTGTTATATATGTGTGTACTTGTGTGTGTGTGTGTGTGTGTGTGTGTGTGTGTGTGT
The DNA here is from genome assembly GCF_019279795.1 of Protopterus annectens. NCBI lineage: Eukaryota > Metazoa > Chordata > Ceratodontiformes > Protopteridae > Protopterus > Protopterus annectens. The sequence continues at coordinate 1,718,773,665 of NC_056732.1, read as the reverse complement.
GTGTGTGTGTGTGTGTGTGTGTGTGTGTGTGTGTGTGTGTGCGCTTCTGTGTGAGTGTAGTTGTGCGCGTGTGCATGCACGCACATGTATATGTGAGCGTAGTTTTGTGAGTGTGTGTGTGTGTGTGTGTGTGTGTGTGTGTGTGTGTGTGTGTGTGTGTGTGCGCGCTTGTGCGCTTCTGTGTGAGTGTAGTTGTGTGCATGTGTGTGTGCACGCATGTCTGTGTGAATGTAGTTTTGTGTGTGTGTGTATGTGAGTGTGTGTGTGTGTGTGTGTGTGTGTGTGTGTGTGTGTGAGTGCATGTGTGTGTGTGTGTTTGTATGTGCATATGTGTGTGCGTGGTGTGTGTTTGTGTATGTGTGATTATCTTTTTTACTGAATTTCATTGTGACATTCACCAGGTCACAGAATGGCCAGAATCTTGCTTACATGCACAGTAAAAGACATCATCTATTTACTAATATCATTTGAGGACATGTTAATCTATATCCCATATTATCGAAACCTATATTGTCAAGTGACAACATCTCATAAATTAGTTTAGTAGATTCTACAATCTGAGTATACTGTTATCAATGTTTGGGTCACAATATTGTCACATCGGTCATTCCACTTCTGTGTTTTCCAGAAAGAAACAGAGCTGGAAAAAAAATCTGTATGAAAGTGAATGAGGAATGAAGACAGTGTGTGTGAGATAGATAGAGAGAGAGAGAGAGAGAGAGAGAGAGAGAGAGACCAAGAGAGAAATACCTGCAGTACACAAAAAACATGACTGCCATAAGAAAAAAAAAACGAATGCCTGACATATGAACTAGGAAGACAGAATGTATATACTCCTAACATTAGTGGGGTCATACAAGAAAGGAAACCTACTGACTGAGTTCATCTGACTGACATCTCAACCCACTCCAGATACTGACTGGGATTTATAAATGCTTGCTCATTGCATTAAGCTTTTGTGCACGACAAACAGGGAGGTCATGATTCATGAAGCAGCAACACATATTGCAGCTGGCCAGAAAACAAGTGTTAGCAGCCGTATATGCTAATGACCATAAAATGAGCCGAGCTATATGCAAATGAAGCAAACAAACATGCAGAGCAATTCAGAAAGTTAGAAAATATGTGCTTTAACCCTGATTATGCTGGAATACAGCCACAACAATACTTTCAAAAGCATTAGGGGTTGCTGTAGCCATTGTAGACATATATGTGCAACAAGCTTTGATAGAAGATGTAGTTGCTGAACATGACAGATGCCGACCTTGAATGTGGAGAGTATCTAGGCCATGTTTGATATACTGTACCATAGATTACAAATGAAGAAAATGCAAAAAGAAACAAAAAAAAGCCCTTAAAAAACATTAAAACAAATTCAGGCAAACAAACACAAAAAAACTGCATTGTAACCAAATAGAGGCTAACAAGCCTAATAAAAAACAAACCAAATTTATAATAACCGATCATAACATAAATGAATTTCTAAAGGACTCTTTTTAAAAGTGTTTACACATTGTCATTAACTTAAAAAGTTTTAATAATTATCTAATTGTTTAAACAATTATTAATTATAATATATAATTTAAAAAATTCATATATAAAAAAATTATTAATAAATAAATATATAATTTAATTAAAAAATAAAAATAATATTGTGTAAAAAATTAAAATATGTTTTAATTCAAAAATATAATTAAAAATGTTAAATGGTGATAAATTCTAAAAACAATAAACATAAAAAATAAAGATAAGAAAAAGGTTAAAATAAATCAGATAAAAGAAAAATTAAAATGGATAAAAAATAGGAAAAAGTATGGAAAAAAATAAACAAAACATTAGGAAAAAAAAATTAAAAAAGTCTAGCAAAAAAATAATAAGATAATGGTGAAAATTTGTATATTGAATGTTAAAACATTATATTTGAATTCTAAGATCTAATTACTATATTGATATTCTAATATTCTCTTTCCATTGTAATTCTACTCCCCTCCCTAATGGTTTTTGGAATTTAATCGCTTCCCCATGAACGCTTACAAGCAAATTAAATGGACACAAAGCTATGTCTAAATATTTCACATTTATTATTCCTCGTCTGCTTTCGTGTGATAAAGCTTCCCTGAGCTGCATAGCTCTATATACATATTATACTGAGCAGACACAGAGAGCAAATATTCTTTTGTTTTTCATATATTTGCAGTTTCTCATTGTTTATCCAGTATTTGTTGTATCTAATAACAAAATGAGCTCCATGTCCGCTAAAGTTAAATTTGTTGTTTTATCCAGTTTTGTTTCCCACCACTGTTTTTTTTTACATGTCCTTTTACTCCATTTGCGCTAGTCACTTGTAATTTTTTTTCTCTTCTAAATGTTTTCTTTCTTTTTTTTACTATCTTTTTTTTATCAAATGAGTTATTGGTGATAAAATTTATATTTTTATTAAAAATATCTGATTTTATAGAAAAAACTTGTGATTGATAAAAAAAAAATATTAAAAGAAAATAAAATTCTAGGTTCCTAAAAGAAACATGCAAAGGAATTAATACAAATTTGTCCAGAAAATTAAAAAGAACCTTTCTTATAACTAATCTTTCTAGAAAAACTATAAGTCTATTAAAAAATTAAATCAGATTCTTATAAAGGTAATTTATAAAATTGGCTTTATCAGAAAATGAAAAAGAAAAGAAATTATCATTAAAGATTGGTAAAAAAAAAAAAAAAATTCTTAAACAATATTTAACTAAGACACAAATTATCTTTTAAATTATTACCTGCCCTTTTACAATATCCTTTTTGTATTTATTTTCGTAGCGCTTGTGTGCTTAGTTTGTAGTTAATGTAAGTTAATGAATTTGAAAGATGGATGAAATTAACTTATTATTCATTATGTCCTGACTTAACTTGACATCTACTTATTATGTCCTAATTTTTATCAAATTTGGAAGTAAACCTTTTAAATGTTGTGGTTATATTACCAAATTAAACCAAAAATGTCAGAGGCACTTCTTCAATTTATTCCTTAAAAAGGATAAAATTTGTGTAAAATCTTGTGTGTGTAAAAACTAAATTTTTTACATAATAACAAATTATTTAGAAATTTTCTCCCAGTCCCAGTGTGCCACAAACAAGTTGGCAACAATGGCATGTTTCTTCCAATTTAGGACATAGGATTGATTGTAAATACAAAACCATCAGGGGAGGTCCTATTTGTTTCCTTTTTTTTTAATATCCTAAATATTATGGCAGCTTAAATATTGCATCAAAAAATATGCATTCAAAAATGAGAGATTTAAAATATTTCCAGCCAGTATTGCCAGTATTGAAATATAGAGATTATGAAATATAGTTAGTTATGTTTTAGTTTTGTTTATCTAACATTATTTTTTCTAACATTATTTTTCAATTTATTGGTACCTTTTTCTCCATTTTTTTTTTACATTTTTTTTAGAATAATTTTTATATGTGACATATGGTTTTTTTGACATCACACATGTATTTGTTATATTTGTACACACCCAAAACCTGGCAATGATGAAAAAAATTGTTTATTATGAATTGTTAAAATTTTTTAATAATTTTTTTTTTTTATTATATTAAATTATATTTTATTTTTTAAAATTTTATATTATATATATATATTTTTAATTTTTTAATAAGTGTAAAAAGTTTTTTTTTTTTTACTTGCTTGATTTTTACACACTCACTGACACATTGTGCTTCAGTCAAAATACTTGCTGTCAATTCAGATATGCTATGAAATGATGTTACACTTTGCAGCCCCGATTTTAATTAGGGCCGGTATATTATATTTGTTTGGCGCCTTTTTCTGTTATTTTTGTACCATAGATTACAGGAAACTGAAATTGTGGACTAATATAGGGTAGATAGAGACACACTAGGTAAAATAGTAAACATCTCCCAGCCCCATATGAGGCTCCATGGGAATCATGGAAAACCTGTCCCAGTGGATGCTAAGGCATCTGTATCTTTATATATTTTAGGTATAGGGACCTTTCAGCAACCTTCAGGGATACAGAGGATGTATCACAGGCTTCAGTCTCAAAAATAATCCAAAAGTTCCTTGCTGCAATACTACAACATATGGGAGAGTATATATGATTTCAATGTATTCCCAAGGGCAGAGCTACCATCATGCAAAGGTTCTATGTTGTAGCTCATTTCCCTGAGGTACTGGGGTCCATAGACTTCACCCACATTGAAATAAAGGCCCCATCTGATGAAATGGAAAGTAGGTATATCAACAGAAAAGATTATGTCTCCATTAACTTTCAGGTGGTCTGTAATGCACAAGAAGTCATCTATAATATATGTGCAGGCCACCCAGGCAGTTTCTGTGACTCCCACATGGACATTTAGTGGAGGATGCATGATGTGCCCTAGAACCTTGGCTCATAACTCCCACAAGAAACCCATCTAACACCACTGAACAAGCTTACAAGACTTCACATACTCAGACTAGAAATATCATAGAGCATGTATTAGGACTGCTCAAATCATGATTCCGCTGTCTGGATAGATTTAGAGGTGTCCTGCAATATGACCCTATAACCTCTGTCAAAATAATTACTGCATGTGCCATATTGCATAACATTTTACTTAGGAAACAGTTACAGTAAGGTGCCCCAGTGCAGTTTTCAACACTACAGGCAAGGGCAGCTGATACAGATGAGGGATCAGATTACGAACTAGCAGCAGGGGATGATCATAGCAGACAGAGGCAGGCAAAATATGTCATGGCACTGGGTACGGCACATGATTGCATGTACATTCACCACTTAATTAACATAAGAGCTAAACACATACTAACAGTAACACTGATGCATACAGACAAACCAGACTTTGTTTAGCTATGGTAATATGAGCATCAGACATAGGAAACCCTAGGCTAAGACATTCTCAGGAACATTATCCAAAGTGAGTGATGAATGTGTGACAAAGAAATAGTATGATACATAAATTGAAGTAGGCAGGAAATAAATCTCAATTATAAACTAATGTCAAGGAAAACAACCATAAATCACATTGATCCTTTATAAATAATTTAAGTAATCATATTTTATATAAAGATTTAGTATTGTTTAGTCTTTTCATGACTGAACATTAGAGTACAGCATTTAATTTGTTGACTAGGAAAGTCCAACTAGAACAGAACCTATTTTCAACAGAGGCCTGGGGAAGAAATGCTCCAGATACATGTCTTTGAAATGTAGGAGGAAACCAGAGTACTTGGAGAAAACCCACACAAACACAAATATACTCCACACAGAAAGCACCCCAGCTAAGAATCAAACCAGACAACTTCTTGCTGTGAGAAAAGAATGTTAATTACTGCACCACTACACCATGCATTTTGTTTTGCAGTGGTTAGCTTTCTAAGGAGTGAACACTAGAGGGTAGTATTTATTAGTTTTAGATTCCTCTGTCATTATATGTACATAGTAAGTAGTTGATAGTTTTATGAACATTAGATTATTTATATTTTTATATGTTCTTTTCTTTTTACATTTGACAGGAACAAGGTTAAACATATTGTGTGTAAAAAGGAATAGGGTTTGAGACTTTAATTTCATGTGATGGGTAGTTCTAAATAAGGTATTATAAAATACAGCAGCTCCTTTTAGGGGGAATTTGAGATATCACTTTCAATAATAAAATTATTGTTTTTAATTAATAAGCAGAATTTGGTGTATAAATAATGAGCAAGTGTGGAAGGAATTGATGTCTGAAGAAGTCCTAAGACAGGATGAAAAATGCGACGACTCAGTTAATGTGTTTCATTTTGTTTTGTGCTGTCCAAGTGTTGACTTAAAGTATTAAATATATTACACAAACCACGATGTAAACCCAGGCGAGTAAAGTTCCAGTTACCAGTTCAAAAATAACGATCCAAGCAATCATACAGGGTAACTGAAATGCAAGCAGGCTCCTCAGAATTCCATACGCCAAGAATAATAAAAAATCTGGTATACAAAAAGCACGTAAAGCAAGTGAAATAAAAACGAACGTTCTTTTAATGGATACAGTTAGCGCTTTCACCTCCTCGGCTTCATCAGACTGTGTTCAAACCATCCAGGACAGTCATATATATACCACATCCAATTAAAACTGTAATTACTTAATTACATTCAATTAAAAACACACTAGACTTGTTTAATAAGTCAAGCACAAATACACATTTATAAACTTGTTTGTTCTATAAAAAACTAAAATATTCTCCAAAAGGTGTGTACTGAAAAACGTGCACTAACACATATATATACTTGTGTACATATAAAATTGTCCACTCAAATCTATAAAAATACATATGTATAGTAGTGGATAGAAAAACCTAACACAAGCATAGTCCTCTAATAAGAGCATAAATATAATTATGCAACCTTTTGACTAATGCGAACATTAATATCCTAAACTATAAATAAAAACATGAAATAAACGCTCTTAATTAATATAAACATATAGCTAAAATAGGAACTATTACATCTAGTCCTCCTGCCATAAAGAAACTCAGACTAAACTCTATACCTCTCTATTTTCCTTTTATTTTTAGTCTCCTTTTCTTTAGCATGGTCTGTACATTGATCTTATCATTTAGACCAGGAGGGTGGTCAGCTCTCATCCGGATGATCCATCTGAGTTCCATTTCTAATGTATGGTTCTCTAAATCCCCACCCCTAAGGCTGGTTCTAATGTGTTGGACCACACTAAAAGTAAACTTGTGTTCAGGGCCTGACATCAAACAATGTCTGGCTAACGCATTATGTTCCTGGCCAGTCCTAATGTGATATAAATGTTCCCTGATGCGAAACCTGAACTCTCTGTTAGTCTTACCTATGTAAAACGCATCACATGTCTCACACTGGGCCAAATATATCACATTCATACTCTTGCAGTTCGTGCCTGTCATGAAAAAGAATTCCTTATCAACATGGGGGGGGTTAAACGAGTTACAAGTGTTGATGTAACCACACTGGTTACAATTACCACAAGAAGTGGTGTTGCAACCTACTTCCTCCCTAATGGTTGGCCTGCCAAGAAACAACCTCTTCAAGTTCTTCTTGTTTTTGTATATGAACTTAGGTTCATCACCTACTAATTTCATAATTTCTCCATCTGCTCCTAGAACATCCCATCGCTCTCGTATTATTCTCCTAATGTTATTGATATCAGATGTAAAATATACTGGCATGTTCAAGACCTGTCCTTTCCTATCACCACTTACAGGGATATCATCACTCATTTCATACTCCTCTTGGAGAATGAGATTGGAAAAATATGGGCGTGCTCTCGTCTCTCTGAGTTCAACAGCAGTACTAATGGCTCTCTCAATCTCATCTTTCTTATAGGCCCTATCTCGTAGCCTCTGACCCAATTCAGTCAGTTCAAATCTAAAACCTTCCTCCATTGGGTTTAACCTCGAAGCCCTCAGAGACTGACTCCTAGCTACGCTTTCAAAAACATGTCTGGGGTGCATGCTGCCCCTGTGTAGAAGTGTGTTCCTGTAACATTTCTTCCTATGGATAGAAGTGTTCACTATTCCATTACTCAATCTCATAATGTTTACGTCCAGAAATGCAACAGACACTCTAGAGGAATTGGACGTGAACTTCAAAAATTCCATAGAGTTGTTCATATATCCCTCAAACTCTGTTAACTCTACCTCATTACCTCTCCATACTAAAAAGAGGTCATCTACGAACCTCCTATAGAAACTCACATGTTTTTTGAATATATCCGAAACAAAAAGTATTTCCTTCTCCCAATAGGCCATAACAATGTTGGCGTAGCTATTGGCACAACTAGTGCCCATAGCTACGCCATCTTTCTGGATGTATATATCTCTGTCAAAGATAAATACATTGTTCTCTAAGATGGTTTCTAGAAATAATGCTAACAGATCTATCAAGTCCTTATTCAAAGAAGTGTATTTCTGTAAATAGTACATAACCCATTGAACTCCACGGTCATTGGGTATAACCGTGAAGAGGCTATTGACATCAAATGTCACAAAAATATATTCATCCCGCTCTTCTAATTTGGAAATATACTCATAAAACTGGAGTAGGAATTCCTTACTATCTTTAAGAATAGAAGGGTTCTCATCTACTATAGGTCTCAAAAAGTGTTCTACATATAATGAGAAAGGTTCAGTTAGCCAACCTTGACCCGAGACTATGGGTCTCATGGGCGGATTGCACAGATCTTTATGTACCTTAGGTAGGCCTTTCAACAAGGGTAGAAGTGGATATTCAACCTTCAAATATTTGTGTATGTTCTTATCAATAACTGCGCTTTTTAGTAAGTCATCAATCATCGCATATACCATGTAAACTTTTGTAGCGACATCCTCTCTATTCAATTTGCCATATGACTTACTATCACTTAGTAACTGGTCCACACTCCTCTTATACTGCTCATAGTCCATGACTACGATGCACCCACCTTTGTCTGCAGATGTAATAACGATGGAACTGTCATTTTTTAAGTCATGTAACGCTTGTTTCTCAACACGGTTGAGATTGTTCCTATTATAAAATCTCTTCTCATTCCTCCTGTTATTATTATAGTAACTATGTAGGTCATTCTCAACAAGCCTAGAAAATGTCTCTAACACTGGATGTAGTATAGGTACATACGTGCTAGTAGATTTAAACATACTCATCATACCACTCATATCATTACAACCATAATCTAACTTAAGTTGAATATTCCTAGTGAACAACTTCACATCAATGATGGAATCAGAAATCTCACTTTTTTGACTCGGAATGAAGCTTAAGCCTCTGTTTAATACCTGTGCCTCATAATCATTTAACTGTCTGCTAGATAAATTAATCACTATGGATTCATTTTCTTCTCCCAAAGTTTTTTCAGTGTGGGCCCTTCCATATCTGTGTCTGAGGTCTTGCGTTTCTGCCGACCTCGACTCATGGAACGGGTCCGACCTCTGAACTGTGGTGTCTGTATGGGGAAAGGGGTAACAAAATTGGTGAAATTCCCCTCCCCATCATGACTAACCAAAGTATGCTTCTGTTTTTTACTAACAACAACACTTGCTTCATTACTCATCACACTTGTTTCATTGCAAATAATATCCTTCACTTTCTCTCTATCATGTGTATCAGAAGATTCATTGTTAAATGCAATAATATGTTTATGTTTATTATTCACTACTATCAGATATAGATTACGGTCATTAGTCCTGTTGTCAGCAGTGCTATCAAACATTGAACCATCCGTTGTTACTATATTGTTACTGTCATTAATAGGAGCTATTGACTGTCCATCAGTCGCCTTATCGTTCACATTGTCCCTCGATACATGGGTAATGACTTTTTTGTTATTAAAGTTATTGTAGCCGTTACCAGTCCTCGGCCAAGAGAAAACCTGGCCCAATTTGAAATCATTGATGTCCCGTTCAATCTTGTTCTTTTTTAAGTCTAGTAACCGTCGCTCATATACTCATATACTGTAACATTGTCTATTAGTCTCTTCATCCCCAAAATCGCTTTGGGGAAGGTGTACTTAGAAACTAAAGATGCAAAGTTCTTATTCACTTTCCCTCTCAAAATATCTTCCTCAGGTTTATGGAACTCTATTAACAGCTTCATGTAACTGAAGCTGAGTTCCATATTCAATTTTTGCCATCTTAACAATAAGTCTGGAAAAAGATTACCTGAGGTTGGCATCTTTAACACTCGGAGGCCACGGGGGATGACCCGTTTCTTAAGGCAAGCTTCGAAATGCTGTCTTTGTAGTTGTAATCTTTTTAACTTCATAGAGTCCATCTCTACATTCTTCAGTTCTTCCGACAATGCGATAAGCTCCGCGGCGTTATCCCCTTCGGGTCCACGCTCCTCTTCCGGCTCATAAAAAAGTAGTGGGTTCTCTTCACCGGCCATACACTCTCGAAATCTCCCAATATTGTCGTCCAACCTCGACGTCACTTCTGGTGTGTACGCCAACTCAATCTCGTCCCCTCCTACGAACGCCATGCTCTCAGCCTGGATTAAAGCAATAAGTAAAATAACACAAACCACGATGTAAACCCAGGCGAGTAAAGTTCCAGTTACCAGTTCAAAAATAACGATCCAAGCAATCATACAGGGTAACTGAAATGCAAGCAGGCTCCTCAGAATTCCATACGCCAAGAATAATAAAAAATCTGGTATACAAAAAGCACGTAAAGCAAGTGAAATAAAAACGAAGGTAAGACTAACAGAGAGTTCAGGTTTCGCATCAGGGAACATTTATATCACATTAGGACTGGCCAGGAACATAATGCGTTAGCCAGACATTGTTTGATGTCAGGCCCTGAACACAAGTTTACTTTTAGTGTGGTCCAACACATTAGAACCAGCCTTAGGGGTGGGGATTTAGAGAACCATACATTAGAAATGGAACTCAGATGGATCATCCGGATGAGAGCTGACCACCCTCCTGGTCTAAATGATAAGATCAATGTACAGACCATGCTAAAGAAAAGGAGACTAAAAATAAAAGGAAAATAGAGAGGTATAGAGTTTAGTCTGAGTTTCTTTATGGCAGGAGGACTAGATGTAATAGTTCCTATTTTAGCTATATGTTTATATTAATTAAGAGCGTTTATTTCGTGTTTTTATTTATAGTTTAGGATATTAATGTTCGCATTAGTCAAAAGGTTGCATAATTATATTTGCGTGCTCTTATTAGAGGACTATGCTTGTGTTAGGTTTTTCTATCCACTATTATACATATGTATTTTTATAGATTTGAGTGGACAATTTTATATGTACACAAGTATATATATGTGTTAGTGCACGTTTTTCAGTACACACCTTTTGGAGAATATTTTAGTTTTTTATAGAACAAACAAGTTTATAAATGTGTATTTGTGCTTGACTTATTAAACAAGTCTAGTGTGTTTTTAATTGAATGTAATTAAGTAATTACAGTTTTAATTGGATGTGGTATATATATGACTGTCCTGGATGGTTTGAACACAGTCTGATGAAGCCGAGGAGGTGAAAGCGCTAACTGTATCCATTAAAAGAACGTTCGTTTTTATTTCACTTGCTTTACGTGCTTTTTGTATACCAGATTTTTTATTATTCTTGGCGTATGGAATTCTGAGGAGCCTGCTTGCATTTCAGTTACCCTGTATGATTGCTTGGATCGTTATTAAATATATTAGTTTGTGGATCCCTGGTCTGTGGTAGAAGATTATTCCTGTATACCTCTATGATGCCTGTTTTGTGTGTTTTGGTAAAAATCAATTATACCTATACAGGAATATCATAACAATATACGTGATATATCCAGCAAATACAGACACCAATGGTGATGCAAACATAACAGACAATTCTTTCCCATGCATGTCAGGGCCACCCTGTGCATCAGACATAATCAGCCATGTTAAATAACCCATAGAAGGTAGGGCACTGTATGAACAAGATGTCTATAAAGCATCATATTAAGTATAGAATGTAAACAAATAAATTAAGACAAAATAATCTCTAGTTGTACAGTACAAAGAAGCATTTTTATTTAAAGTATGCACCACCTGCTCAGCGTGCGTGTATCAGACATAAATAGCCCAAGTGAGACACCCCTCCCGAGGGCAGAACGCTCTCACCATCATCTGTACAAGTATCATATTTTTGTTATATATTTGCAAATTCATTTTGAATAGCATTTTTTATACTTGTTGTACTGTAATCAGTTCCCTTTTATTCTCTGATATACTATATGTCCATCTCTAAATGTAACCTCAGTTATAATTACATCATGTTGCCTTTTACTTTTTTTCACCATAAATTGTCTTAATGTAATGGAGCTTTTCTCCCAGGCCTCCACAGAAAATGGGCTTTTAGCCCAGTTAGACATTCCCGGTAAACAAATGTAAAATAAAATAAAATACATAAACTGAATAAGTAAAGTAAGCATTCTAAACAAAGACAAAAGTACTATACAGCCAAAGGAAAACAAGACCTTTGATTAACTAAGAATTTGTTGACCACTTTGTGCATCATATATTATGCAAAGGTCTGGGCACAGCCATTATTATTTGCACAGCGTGTGTGTGTGTGTGTGTGTGTGTGTGTGTGTGTGTGTGTGTGTGTGTGTGTGTGTGTGTGTGTGTGTGTGTGTATGTGAGGGGGGTTACAGGAGGGCAAGTCTTAGACAGAGGAACTGTGAGTGAGTGTGAAAAGTGAGGAAAACACAATTATGCACTCTCAGGGCCACTATCTCCAGACATGATGAAGTTAATTTTGAAGTGTGTGTGTGTGTGTGTGTGTGTGTGTGTGTGTGTGTGTGTGTGTGTGTGTGTGTGTGTGAGGGGGGGGGTTACAGGAGGGCAAGTCTTAGACAGAGGAACTGTGAGTGAGTGTGAAAAGTGAGGGAAAACACAATTATGCACTCTCAGGGCCACTATCTCCAGACATGATGAAGTTAATTTTGAAATGTGTGTGTGTGTGTGTGTGTGTGAGTGTGTGTGTGTGTGTGAGTGTGTGTGTGTGAGGGGGGGGGTTACAGGAGGGCAAGTCTTAGACAGAGGAACTGTGAGTGAGTGTGAAAAGTGAGGAAAACACAATTATGCACTCTCAGGGCCACTATCTCCAGACATGATGAAGTTAATTTTGAAGTGTGTGTGTGTGTGCGTGTGTGTGTGTGTGTGTGTGTGTGTGTGTGTGTGTGTGTGTGTGCGTGTGTGTGTGTGCGTGCATGCATGCATATATGTGTATGTGTGTGTGTGTGTGTGTGTGTGTGCGTGTGCATGTGCATATGCGTGTGTGTGCGTGTGTGTGTGTGTGTGTGTGTGTGTGTGTGTGTGTGTGTGTAGGCATGCATATGTGTGTGGAATCATGTCAACATGAGGTATAGTGTGTGTGACTCTGCAGGGAACCAACCTCAGTATTTGGGCCAACACTAAGCCTTGGCACCCTGGACATGTGTGAATCGTGCATGCTAGAGGATCAAGTTGTTCATGGAAGCATCCAATCACATGCACTGCTTCTATCAGGAGTTGCACTGCTAGTTCTGTGACTTTGGCAGGAAGTCAGAGTATGACCTGAACATGAACAAGGCCTGCTGCATGACTTGTCATCATGACTACATCTCCAGCCACGTGCATTGCCACATCTGGGTGTAGCGGCACCCATTGCTGATGTAACAATGGAAGTGCCAACACTGCAGGAGCGGGATCTGGCATGTCCATGGCCAAGTAAGTGACATCCGATGATGATCAGCAGACTGGCCTCAAGGATGCTGCCCTCCTTTTAACAGATGATTCAGAACAGATACTGCACTGTCCAGTGTGTCATTCATCCTGTCCAGTGAGTCACACACATGGTTCATTCAGACTCATACATCAGAATGCATAACATGCTTTAGTCTGACTATCTCTTCTAAGGCCATAGTGGCATTTGCCTGTGCCTCCACAACAGACATGCACATACAGTGGGTGGCAGCTACTGAGACATGATCCTCAGGGGAAGGGCAGTAAGCATACCTTCTCTGAACTCCTGTACTGTCACCCCTGTATGGTATCTCACCCTCGTGATGGCTAGAGGGAAATTTAGCCAGATCTGCAGCTGAGGTAATCACACTACCCTGATCGACCATGTCCCCATCAACCTATCCACCCTTACATGTTTCTGTGTCATGGGTATGTGTAGGCATTCTAATGTATCCATACTTTGGAGAGGACATGGGATCCACAGTACCCATGTCTGACATATCTCCCGCAACCCCAGTCTGTGCCTTTTCATCACCACCATCACTGTCAGAGGTTAACATTCCTGCAACATCAGACAGAGGGAGGTTCACAGTGCTAGCGCTAGGCAATGCTTAACCTGTGAATACACGAAGGAAATCAAAAATAAAACAAAAATAAATATATAGATATAAAATAAATATGTCAAGATAACACAACCACACATGCAAATGCTAGAATCTCAGAGAGGGCAATATATATAACTAATACAAAGTATACTCATATTATGTGCAAGCAGTCATTGCACCTCAAAGCCAAATTTACCTATACACAATGGTTGACAGAGGTATTATAAGCATTAAAGTTAATATCACTTGTAAAGTTGGATGTAATAAATATTTAAACAGTGGGTCTATATTAGAACATTGAGGTTGCAAACCTTCAAATTTTCTAATATCGAACCCTATGCAGCAAAAGCTTAAAATATCAAAGCAACAGATAACCAAATTTTTTCCTAGGGAAAGAATTTGGTTGTCCGTTTCTGTTGCTTCGGTATTTTCAGCGCTGTGGTGGAAAGTTACGGGTTGGGTTTAGGTAAGTGTGTGATTGTGTGGATGTGAGGGTTAGGTCGGTTAGGTGAGTTAGGGAGCGGGTGAGGTGAGTGTGCAATAGTGATGGACCTTAGGGTTAGGGTTTGGGTTAAGGTAAGTGGATAGTTAGTGGTGTGTGTGTAGTTTAGTGTAGGGTTAGGTCTAAGATTTTAGGTGTATGTGTGTGGATTGCTGTTTGTTTGGTGTGCTTGTGTTGTGTGAATGTGTTTTGGAACAGCAATTTTTTTCCCTAGGAAAAAAATTGCTGTTCTGACAGTTTGAGATTGTAAGCTTTCGCATACATAGGGTTGACTAATCACTGTTTGCTTTTTTAAGTGGTCGGTGATCTAATATAGACCCTGAACAGCATACCTGAGGAATCAATAGTGGAAGTCTTCTGGGTCTGCCACCTCTGCACCAACATTCAGCACCACACTGTGACATTCTTCTTGGATGCCGATATACCTAATACTTGGCAGGAACTCCTCCATATCAGTGAGTGGTGGTTCATTAGATTATCACCACCATCAGTAGAGCTTTGCTTCCCTGTCTTAGTCTTTCAGTAGCCTTTTTAAACGTCAAAGGCCCTATGTCAGACCATACTTCACCCTGCCCACCAACAACATTGAGATGACTGACCACCTGTCACCAGACACAGTCACAGAAGGTCCTATCAATGGAATACCTATCAAGAAGACTTCCATTTGGAGATGAAGAGTATGTATTATGACATCATTCTCAGCATCTGAGAAAGGAGGCTTCTGCAAGGCTCACCAATCTTATTTTGAAGCCATATCACTGTTAGGATGGAAAGAAAAATGAGTATCAGTAAAAAACTTAGCACACTTGAGGAATGGGGTAGTACAGGCATTTGTAGGTGTGCAAGAACATATATCATTATAAAGTCAGTGATCAGCATTATAGAAACAACAATCTAAAACAATCCAATCACTGTAATATTCCATATACATCCCCCTAAATACAAAAAGTTATATGTGACACCCTTGCACTGGCCCAGTAATTAAGGAGCCTTGATCCTCACCACTGGCAACAGTAAGGGATGTACACAATAGGAGGATGACAAATACGCACACACACACAGTAAAATGCAATTTCCCTTTAGAGCACACAGAGATCACAATCAGTCTGGGGCTGACTTCTACTTCGCTCTCCAGATCCCCAGTAAGACTTCCCACTGGCATAGCTATAGAGTTGAGTCCATAGCTAGGGTTCCAAGCCAAGTCCTCCCAACACTCTCTCTGTCCAATGCTTTGTGTCCCTGCCCAAACACACACACACACACACACACACTTTGAGATTTGATTTATATACAAATACACACCTGGGAAAGGCTGGCACAGGTTACATAGTTATGCCCCCTTATGCCCAGACTATAAGGTAGTTATCACTTTCACCAGAACCGCTTATCAGCTACTTTAAGGCCCTTACCAAAGGGTGACCAATCCTACTGTGTAATGTTACTATTATCCAAAGGATAGTGTTGACCAAGACTTGCAAGGCTGTTTAGAGGTGACCTGTACAGTGTCACCAAATACATATGCAAGTACCCTAAGAGCTTAAATATGTCTAAACAAACCAGCCACAACTAAAAGGTTTAAAATATATTTAATAATAAATAATAAAAGAACAAGACAATACTCAGAAAACAGACACTGTTACTTCAGAGTTCAGAATCACAGGAAATATTTTAAAACAGCATTGCAGGACAGTCTCAAACAAATACAGAAAACATCTAAACTAGTCTTTACTATATTCTTAACTATATGCAAAATAAATTACTGTTCCCTAGTTACTTACTATTAGCAAGGCAAATGCAGATGAGTGGATGTTCTACGTCCAAGACAAGATACAAAATGCCAGTCTCTCTCTGCAAGAGTCCCTAAATCAACATTAAACATCACTGCTGGGCTAGTCTGGATGACACCACTCCACTTCATCTGACCCCAGTTCACAGGCCAAAACAAAAACCAAGAATTCAACACCTTTATGTCAAAAATACACATCTCTCAGAAGTCTGCAGAACATGGAAGTTGCAAAACAACAAAATGCCTCTACATTTGAAACCCAGCAATTACTTCTGTTTCATGACAATAGAAAAACCTCTAGCTCTAGACATTGTGACTGCCCTACAGAAACCGAGAGACAACACAATCGCAAAACATTTTCAACCTACTTTCTTAAAGTTTTGCAAGTTAACTCTGTATGTTCCAGATTCTACTATTAAAACATAGATTTACACATGTATATTGTTTATATACATTTCTGTTCTTTTCCCGTAGGGTACACCGTGGACACATCCCAAAAGCTCAGTACTGTACAACCCTGTTCAACACACACTTCTACATCACTAGTTTAATATACATATAACATATAGTTCTCTTACATTTGTAAGATAAGCATATGAATTATATTAATATTCATAAATGACATATGTTTATTTACAAAATTCCAGATAGCTGGGCTGGCAGTGTCACATTTCTCCCCTCCCTGAAAACTCAAGCTAGTTTTTCAAGTGACCCTTGAGAAATGTTGCTTAAGAGGGTTGAGCCTATCTGGGAATAACGTACCCCATTCTATATCTTGAGAGCTCATTTGCATTGGCATTGCAAACCCCACTAGGGTGCTGCACTGTCATATATGCTTGCAACCCTAGGATCCACCTTAGTAACTTGGCATTTTACTGGCTGGCTCGATGTAGCCATGTTAAGGGATTGTGGTCTATAAATGCAGTGAATTTCCTTCTATACAGATAAGGCTGAAGTTTCTGAAGTGCCCACACTATGGCTAGACATTTATTTTCTACTGCTGCATAGCATTCCTCCCTAGGTTGGAGCCTACGACTGAGATATACCACTGGGTGCTGTTCTCCCTCTGAGAAACCTGGCTAAGTACAGCCCCCACCTCATGGTTTGAAGCATCCACCTGCACAACAAATTATTTGCTGTAATCTGGACTGGCTAACACAAGGGGTCCTCCTAAAGCTCATTTAAGCTTCTGGAATGCCTGCTCACATGCTGGGGTCTACACTACCTTATCTGGCTTGTTTTTCCTTGTCAGGTCTGTGAGGGGAGCAGCTATGGTACTATAATTGGAGACAAACTTTCTGTAGTACCCTGTTGTCCCTAAGAATGTCCTCTCCTGCTTTTTGGTAACAGGGCCAGGTCATGCCTGAATGGCTTCCACTTTGGCAGGTTCTGGCCTGATCTTACCACTCCCCACTTTATGTCCCAGGTAGGAGACCTCTGCCATACCCACCTGACACTTAACTGGGCTTAATGATCAACTCTGCCCTCTGTAGTCTGCCCAGCACCTCCCTGACATGCTGAAGGCGCTCTTGCCAGGAATGGATGTAGATAGCAATATAACCTAGGTTAGCAAGGGCAAAATCTCCTGCTCCTGCTAGGATATGATCTACTAGCCTTCTGGAAAGTTGCTGGGGCATTTTGCATCCCAAATGACATCTTCATGAAATCATACAAGCCAAAAGGAATCATGAAAGCTGATATGTCTCTAGCACTGGGAGTCAAGGGCACCTGCCAGTAGCCCTTGGTAAGATCAGTAGTGGTAAGATACTTAGCTCCACCCAACTGCTCTAGGGCTTCAACTGTCCTAGACATGGGGTAAGCATCTGCCTCTGTGTGACTATTTAATTTTCTGTAGTCCACACAGAATCTGGTGCTGCCATCTTTATTTGGCACCAGCACCACTGGAGAGGCTCAGGAACTGCTGGACTCTTGAATTACCCCTATTTCCAAAATGTCCTGTATCTCCTCCCTCAGAGTCTGTTTGATTCTCTCAGGCACCCTATGAGGGGCCTGCTTAATAGGCCTTAAGGGTCGTGTATCCACATGGTGCTGCACCTGGTTTCCCAGTGAACATGCCTCCAAACACCTGTAATAGTGCTTGGATTTCTCAAACCTGGGTAGGGGATAGCTGTTAGGACATTGTTACCCCTTCCACTGATGTGCCAGTTCGAGCCTCACTGAAGAGATCAGTCACCAGATTTCCTTCAGACTCCTCCTGCCTTCCACTACAAATACTCAGCACAAGGGTCTCCCTATCATGGTAAGGTTTTATCATGTTAACATGATACAATTTGTGCCCCTGCCTCCTGCCTAGCAGTTCTACCATGTAGTCAAAATCACTGACCTTCCTTACCACCTTGTTGGGTCCCTCCCAAGCTGCCTGCAGCTTGCTGTGTCTGGCAGGAATGAGAACCATTACCTGCTGCCCTATAGCATACTCTCTAGCTCGAGCATTCCTGTCATACCAGACCTTTTTCTGCCAGGTTCTCCTGGGCCAAGCCCAGAAGTTCCCTGAGCCTTGTCATGAGGTTTAGGACATATGCCACAACAGACTCCTTGTGGGATTCACACTCACCTTCCCACGCTTCTCAAATTAAATATAGAGGTCCCCTCACCCTATGCTCATACAGCAACTCAAAGGGTGAAAACCTGTGGATTCCCGGGGAACCTCTCTGTAAGCAAACAACAGACGGGCCAAATATATGTCTCACTCCCTCTTCAACTGGTCTGCAAATGCCTGTAGCATGGAGTTGAGTATAGAGTTTAACCTTTCAATGAGACCATTAGTCTGGGGGTGGTAGGGGTGGTATTTAGGTGCCTCACCCCACAGTGCTTCCACAGACAAGCCAGCAGGTCTGACATGAAATTGGCACCTCTGTCAATCAGTATTTCTTTTGGGAAACCTACCCTGCTGAAAATCTCTAACAAAGCATTTGCCACATTTTCTGCATCAATGGAGGACAGAGCCACTGTTTCAGGGTATCTGGTAGCATGATCTACTACCACTAGAATATACTTTTTCCCTGTGGAACTTGGGGTACTCAGAGGCCCCACAATATCCATAGCCACCCTCTGAAATGGCTCCTCAATCACAGGCAAAGGCATCAAAGGAGTTTTCACCTTGTATTCTGCCTTGCCTACCTTTTGGCACTGCTCACAAGTCCTGCAGTACCCTGTTACATCTCTGGAAATACCAGGTCAATAGAAATTCTGCATAATGTGTTTCTTTGTACGTTTTATGGCCATATGACCTGCAAAGGGAATATCATGGGCTATGGCTAGAAGTGCTAGATGGTAGGCTGTGAGCACTACCAACTGTTGTATTTTCTCATCCTCTATCCCTCCCTCAGGGACCACTCTCTATACAGTAACCCTTTGTCCCAGTATACAGATTCCCCCCTACCTTGAGAATCATGTGCATCACTAGTTACCTCCCTCAGGCCTTGTAATTTAGGGTCTGAGAGCTGAGCCTGTCTCAGCTATCTCTCTGTAATTCTTCCCAGCTCCCCTTCAACAGGAAGTCTGGTATCCTCTGACAGCGGTGCCTCACTGTCCACCTGGGTACTACTACTCACCCCTTCCCTTGCAGTCACTCTATCCTAGGGAACACTAGTACCCACAAGCAGCTGTGGTTCATCTTCAGGCTCACTGCTACAGGGTAGCTCCCTCCCAGAAGTAACCACCTCACCAATACTGGCTGCAAGTGTGTGGTCTGTCTGGGTCTCCTCCAGGCTACCAGGCCCACATTCTTGTCTCCAAGCCTGACTGCATGTAACTGCATGTGCACATGGTACTGCATTATTAAAACCATTCCCATCTAGGACATTTTCAGGGATATCCTCAAGCACCCCTACTTGCTGGCTTCCTTTTCCACCCTCCCAGTCAAGGTGCACCCTAGCTAAAGGTATTTGGAATGGGGTCCCTACTTAAGACTGGAGTAGACTGCCCAAGCAAGTAGTGCTCCTCTGTAACCATTGCAGGCTTCACAATGGTTAGGTCAGAGGCTGCCTCTCTCTTAGCAGTGGCCTCTTTCCCATTCACTAAGATAGGATATAACCTCTTGTGGTAGTTTGGTACCCTTGTTGTCTTGTGACAACATACTGTTGTCATTTTTGTCATTACCACTTACTGGCTCTCCCACCTTTTGTTCCCCATCTTGCCTCCAATGACATCTATATGCTACATGGCCCCACTGGTTGCATTTAAAACATTTAACCCTTGGCACTGGATGTGTACCTGGACTAGTGGCTTCCCCTGCTACTGAAGGACTCTGTCGGGGCAGTTTGGGCTGCCCACCATGGGTTCCCTTAGATCCACGAGCAGCACTGGGTGTCCCTTTCCTGTGCAGTGATGCTCTGCTTTCTAGGTATAGGTCTCCATTCTTCCCCAACTCATCTGCAGTATTACATTGTCTATCAGCTAACCAGATTGTCATGTCCTCAAGCAAAGTGCTAAGGGCTTGTTCCCTCACCAAAAGGTCTCCCAACCCTTCAAAATTGGTGACCTAACATCCACTCACCCATCTATAAAAATAAGTGCTTAGCTCAGCAACATATTCAGACACACTTTCATTTGTCTTGCATCTATGCTCACAAAACTTTTTCCTATAAGCTTTAGGTGTTAACCTAAAACATTCTACCAAACATTTTTTTTACAATATTATAATTTAAACAATGAGTATCAGACAGTTTAGAAATTACAGTTACAGCTTTACTATGGAGTAAGGGGGTCAGGAACCGTACCCAGAGCCCTTGGTCAACATTATACTGTTTACATATTCTCTCAAACATATGAATGAAACTAACAAAGTTATCCCCCTCTGTAAATTGTGGAAGAAATTTACTGACCTTTGTTGCTTCTGGGGTTTGGTTACTACCTTCCGCATTACCTTCATGACTCTGGAGAAGAGTCAGCATCTCCTTTTCATGTTGTCTCTGCCTCTCATTCTCCTTAGCTTCCAGACATTGCAGTTTCTCATTTTCCTTGGTCTCCAGACATCTCAGTCTCTCTGCTGCCTCTATTTTCACATGCATGGCCTCCAGCTCAAGTCTCTTTAACTCTAAATCGATTTTAAGCCCTCTGTAGAAAGGCTGAGCCGTCCATTTTCTGAGAGTTGTACATCTCCACAGTCAGTCTGATTGTCCTCCTGGTTGCTATTCTGTGATGCAGCTGTGACTAAAGCTGCAATCATGTCAGCTTTAGTCAGGTTGGCATGCATCAGTCCTTTATCCTGGCACATTTCAGCCAGCTGGCTCCTTGTCAGCTTGCCATACTCCTCTGCTGACATGTTAGCCTGGATGACACCACTCCCCGTCACCTGACCCCAGTTCCTAGACCAAAACAGAAACCAACAATTCAACATCTCTGTGTCAAAAACACCAATCTCTCAGAAGTCTGCAGAACATGGAAGTCACAAAACAACAAAATGCCTCATAATCACTTCTGTTTCAAGACAATAGAAAAACCTCTCGCTCTAGACATTGTGTCTGCCCCACTGAAACCGAGATAACACAATCGCAAAACAATTTCAACCTATTTTCTTGAAGTTTTGCAAGTTAACTCCGTATATTCCAGCTTCTACTATTAAAACATACATTTGCACAGGTATATAGCTTATATACATTTTTGTTCTTTTCCAGGAGGGTACGCTGTGGACACATCCTTGAAGCTCAATACTGTACAAATCCTGTTCAACACATACTTCTACACCAGTACTTTAATATACACATACCATGTAGTTCTCTTACATTTGTAAGACAAGCATATGAATCATATTAATATTCACAAATGACATATGTCTATTTACAAAATTCCAGATAGCTGGGCTGGCAGTGTCACATTATAAATAAAAAAATGACAAATAATGGCAGATGCAAAAACATCCAACTTTTAAGTTGAGAAAATATCCATAAGCCCAGAAACAATAGTTGATGTAATACAAACCTACAGCAGTCATTCAAGTCAGATAACAGCCTAAAATTTAGTAAGTATGTTAGAATAATACTAAAGAAATACTAACACTTGAATGTTAGTGTTGTCCAACCATGCAAAATACGTTTCAAATGACTTGAACAGAAATGTATTAAAAACATTGCAGGTACCCAGGGCTCATTGCTAATATGTATCAGCAGACTAATGAATCAGGATTTGTATGAAAAAATATGTGCCTTGAAAGATTTCCATAAACATCCTATGTAGTCCTAATCAAACCTGTTCTCAGTAATTTGTCTGGCAGCATTTGGGAAACCAAGCCAGTCTTCCTTAGCATGGTGGAAGTTCCATAGCCCCATGTCCACTTATATGGTGTCGATTAACCCCTTTGGACATTTGGAATATGTTAATTAGCTTTCAACTCATTTGCATTTCTGAATCACTCAAGCTGCTCAAAGTGCTGGGGAGACAAATATGATGTTGGTTCCTACACTATGACATTCACATGCCTGAACAGTGTAACAATGAAGATTAAAATGTTTGACTAGCTAACACCTTGAAAGTGTTACTAGCAATACTGATCAGTCAGTGATGTCTTACGCATATCTGCTACTCAATATTACAACTTCAGAGGGATGTCAGACAGAAAAGTCTTACAAAGAAATTTTAATTTATATTTGCTTACTTAGGAAAGCTGATACAAATTTTGGTCAACATTTTATAAGACTATATGAGGTGCAGAGGTACCCATCTCACACATGGAATGAAGATTGCTAACAATGTGGCTGAAACAAACAGCATATATGCACTACAAAACAACTGGATATACTTATGACAACCTTAAGACATTCCCTGTACAATTGTAATAAAATGAAGTAGTGAATAACCACTGTTATCAGTAGCTCTTGCCTTGCAGGCGCTTGTTTCTATCCTCACATCCTTTATCATCCTCAGATTTCCAATGATCACAGTCAGAAAATGTTACTATTATGTCATAAAAATAGCCACATTCTGCTAGCAGAGGTACAGTGAAACATAACTACACATTTTAAAAGTACATTGCTCAGCACATGCGCCTGTAAATGTTCAGATGGTGCAGAGTGTTCATCATGTAAATATCTCATTGAATGCCATAGGTACAGTGTTCAAATCTTGGAAGGTGGTGTTTACATGAAATTAGGGATCATTACTGCAGACATTTTACTTGTAGAAACTCATAAAGTTGCTAAATCATTATATTGATTTATACATAACTTTTTTTTGGCTTCATCTTTTGAGCGATGTTTGGTCTTGCACATCAGTGTCCATCATTGATGCCCTTTGCTGAAGGACAGTTCTTCTCCTATAGCAAAAACTCAAAATTTAATTCCACATGTGCAAAGACATAGCTGTTAGTCGTGCATAAGAACCTGGCAATAGTGTGCTCCACTTAGCATTTGGGCAGTATTGAAAGCAGAAAATTTCTTCTCTGTCACAACAACCCAAATGGCTCCACATGTTAGTGAAGCCATGTCCTGAATCCACAGTGGGTGCCACAGGGTTCAGTATTGGGTCCCTTACTGTTTGGTATATACTTTACAGAAGTTCAGATCAAAACTAAGGGGTTGTGGCTGAACAAGTTTGCAGATGACTGCAAACTAGGTGCAATCACTGAATTCCCAAATTATGTCAATATATTCCAGGAGGGTCTCACGTAGACCAGCGACTGGTGTATTAGTCATGGTCTCAAACTGAATGCAAAGAAATGCATCATCATTCTTTTCAGCACAAACAATGTCCCCTCACACTATCAAATCAACAACAATATCCTAAGTACCCATGAAGTGGTAAGGGACCTGGGATCACTAGTTGATTGTGACCTTAGCTTTGACCACCACGTGTCTACTGTAGTAAGGAAAACTTTCTACATAGCATACTTGATTAGTAAAGGCATTGCTTCGAGAGCAAAAGAAGTTATAATCCCCTATACTCATTACTAATCAGGCCCATAATTGAGTATACCACCCTGTTCGGCATGTACTGTACAAAGCACCGGCAGCAATTGAAGAGACCTCACAGGTTTCTAACAAAAAAGATCAAGGGGCTCCAGCATGTGCCTTACATGGACTGACTAAAGTCCCTGTCACTATACTCTGTATCATATAGACTTCTTAGGGGAGACTTATGTCTGGCCTACAGAGCAATCCAAGACCTAAACCTAACGAACTTGCTGCATATCCGTAAATCAAATGGGACTAGGGCTACCCATTCCAGGGACTTAGATATGGCTTGTGACTTAAATAGGAAATGCTGGAGGGACAGATTTATCTCCCAATGACTGCTGCTTCTTTGGAAGAGGCTATCAATTCATGTGAAACAGAGCACCTCTATGAAACTGTTCAAGAGGAACTTGGATGAGTGTATGTGGCACCATAAATTCATACCAGGGATAGAGCCCACAACCCTCCTGGACATGGGCAGTCATGACTAAATGCAGTCTTGGGTATTGACTAACATTTATTTGGCATTACATTGGGATGAAATGGCTAGGCTTAAAATAACCTTGAGGTTGATAGCCTAGTACTCTCCTATTATCCTATGATCCTATGTGGCTTAATACATTTCATACTTTTTTTATTTTACTGTAAGCTACACATGCAATTTATAATTGTAATATTGCAATATAATTGTGCCCTGTGGCTACTAAATCTGATAATGTGATGTACGTTTCAACTCAAGTATTCACAGCAGTAATTATTGTCATAACATACTTCTTGGTGTGTGCTATGAAAAATAGTAGATGTGCAATACCATGGCAAAACATAAGTATCAAGGCAATAATTATGTTTAGCTTGAAAATCACAGAGGCACGGCATTCCAAACATGTGAACACTTCTTTAGTGTCATACCTGTATAGTGATACCATGTATAAATCACACTGGAATATAGTTTGGACAACATCCCCTCTATATTTGCTCTCCATGCTGTCCGTTAAAACACAAGCACATGATACACATGGACAAAAAAGTGTCTTCTAAACTAAAATTGTCATTTTTATGTTCATTCTTTGTAGAATAGTTGGCTTAGAGCACTGTTAGTGGCCAGGAATAATTAGAAAAATTGTACTATTCATCCTATGGAAAAAACTCAAAAAATAATTACGGATGTGCTAAAACTTTGTCATCAGCAGTGCAGATAAGCTTGGTTTTGGCATGTGTCAGTTAGCATTGAAGATATTAAAAAATAATACTGTGATGAATCGTTCCACATAAAACCATCTGCACCTCCAATAATTACTCCACTATAGGAAAAATGTATTTCAACAGTTACAGGGCTGTCAGAATTATGTATATTTCCAGTTAACTACACATTTGTAGTCCTCAAACTACACACTTTGATTTTTCATTTCCCCTGTGGTGTTAAAACGCAGAGTTCAGAAATTCATGTTGAAGTTTGCCATGGAATCGATCCACATGGATTAGAAATGACAATTCATTTTTTTTGTGACACAAATGCATCTTGTAATAATGAAAAAACAAATACATGTGAGGACAATACAGAGGACCAACAAAATTATTCATATTTGTGTGGCATATTGTTAACATCATGAATGCTATAAACATCCGAGTGCATGGTCAGAGGTGGGACTATATCATTTGAAATGTAACTGAGATTATAAACAGTAACCAGCATGAGCTGGAGTCACTGTGGAGCATATGACTAACTGTCAGTTCATAATATATAATGCATTCCCAACATTGTCAAGTTGCACAGATCTTTATGATTACCTTATAGTCGATGGTTATGTAAAGACAGATGTCTGTGGGTTCATTTTCAGACAGCAGAAAATATGCTGTACTATTCATTCTACAATTCAGTACTCAGTAGCTGTATTCATAATGTAGAACAGCATGTATTCAGTCCTAATGTATATTTTAATTAACTGTTCTGCATAAACTAGATTTAAACTAATCAGTTTTTGGCAGAATATTTACAATTTAATGTAATGGTTAAGGTGTTTGCCTTACAAACACAAGGTGCAGGGTTTGAGTCTTACAAGGAATAATTGGCTAAGCTTAAAATGGCAAGGGCAGTTAGCTTAGTACTAATCTATGAACCTATTTTGAGAGCCAGACATATGATGGCTTTGGTGAAATAGTAGTTTATGTCCTCAGACATTCATATCTGGAAGTAAAGATGTTAAAAACCTTTGTGGAATATGTATCGACTGAGTCCTGTTAGCATTACAGAAGATTTATGCTATTTTTTTTTCTTTCTTTTTTTTCTCACTCCTCACACCCTTTTTTATCATTGCATTGCAACATTCATTCCTGCTGCATTAAAATCACTACCACAAGGAGCTAGAACCACAATGGATCAGACCACCATCCATCCAAAGGTGGCTGTGGTGATGTCACCACCAGCAGCAGGGACACCCAGCAGTTCTGGGAAGCAACCTGTCAGCATAGGTTGATATAATCCTGCAGTACCTGTACCATCTGCGTCAGGTAGCTCTGTCCTGGGAGCTGATCGAGTAGGAGTAGTGGCAGTGGATGTAGCAATTTTGTCACTCGAGCTGACAGGGCTGGTGGAGGAAATCGTGGAGAAGGGCCTCGGTGCCTGGCTGCATCAGCCTTATGGAAAGGATCCTACAGCAAACTGCCAAATCACTACCCATCTGGCACCACCCAGGTATCGATGACAGGTGACAGTAGTGACAGTTTTGAGAGTGAGAACTAGATTCCTACTGTAGTCATGCTGGATGTGGATTCACCTCTGAAGTCCCATACCTAACCCCAATCACCCAATCATGGTGTCACCCTCTTGTGCCTTATATGTGCTGTATGTCTGTGCCTGCTGCATAAATTAACCTACATATCTACCCGTTATTCCTAAATATCTTCCTCAACTTTCCTCTCTCTTTAAAAAAAAAAAATGTCCTCTGTCCCACAAAAAATGATGCCCCATAAATAATTCTTCACTTTGCCTAAGCATGCTTGCATGTATTATGCACTTGATTGATCAAACAACATTATTAAATTGTTGTCACACATTCTTATTATATGATAATTCTAATTTCCCAAATTGTTTGTACAAATACAAGGTTAACTTGTGAAGATGTGGCTAGATATAGTCCTCTCCTTCCACCATCCTGCTCATTTTTTATTTATTTCTTCAGTGTCCTACCTTCTGCTTGATACCAGTTTTCACCACTGTCCTATCAAACCCATGTCTGGTCTAAAATAGATTCACACACCACACACATGGCTAGAAATGGCTCATAAACAATAATTTGTATTTCCATTCTCAGCATTTATCGGCCTATTGGCATCGAGCACACCACTGCCTATACTTCTGTAATGGTAACTGCCACTTCACTTCCTAAAACAAAAAGTAACCAGATTTTGCCTTTGGACGCATTCATATGGTACTCATCATGCTCATCTGCCTAACCCTGCTGTGCTAAAACAGTAATATTAATATCATCATGCGGATACAGTCATTATCATAACAGGCTCAGTGGTTGAATGTACTGATTACAGGATGTCTGAATTAGCAGTACAGTATATCTGATCAATACTTTATTGTGTCTGCTTCACACAGGACATTGTCCATTTCTCCATACACATGTCATGCTCCATTCATCTGTGTGATTTCAGATAACTCAGATAGGACTTCTGCTATTGGGTCATCAGTTAATGCATAGGTCTACAGAACATTGAGTGAGTTAGGAAAGTGTTTGAATCCAGCAGTGTGTATTTTTTTTTTTTCATTTAATGCACATATACAAGCATAGCTTGTGAATAAGTGCATATATATGGAACTCTCCTACCACCATCCTGCAAAGTCCTTAATTACTCCCCCATTATCTTACCCTGTGTCTGCTCCCCACTTTCTTCACTGTCATATCAACCCCATTTCACAACTGTAATCTGGTCAGAAAATCGATTTACACACAACCCACATGACCAGATATGGTTGATGAACAGAAATCTCTACTTCTGTACTCAAAGTTTGCAGGATGTTTTGCATTGAGCACAAGAACCTAGCACTGTTTCTCTTCTGTTAGCAAAATCTCAAAATTTACCGATACATGTGCTAATACTTTTTTTATTGGTTGCACAATTGAGATTGGCAGCGATTTTGACAAAGTGAAATAATATAAGTGGTCTCTGAGAATTGAATATGATGTACTAGCTTATTACATTCGTGATATGAGAAGGCCATTGTAATGCAGTTGGTATACTGCTCATTGTAGGTGAAGTGGGAAGCTTCTCCCCTTTTCCTTTCCAGCGTGTTCCATTGTGATGGTATAGGTCAAAATATATACGCAGAACGGTATTAATGATAACAGTGCATGTATGCCATTTAATTACCTTGCACACTGTATACACATCACTGAGAATTGTCAGTGATGCAGACATACACACAAAATGTACCTGCAATAATGTTGTGAGTTATGAGCAACACATTGATAGTGTCTGCTTGACAACCACATAATCCATATGTACCTTCTTCTGTTCAACTATGTGTTGTCAAGAGATTTGTAATAAAACTTATTCTGTGGCATCAGCAGTTAATGCACAGCTCTAGAGCATGCATGCTTAGACAGGCAGGTGTTCAAATATAACAATGTGTACTTAATATGACTGTAACAGACAGGGTTGGCTTACTTAACAGATGTGATGTGGATAAACTAACATAATGGTAAAATGTATATGGCTACAGGGTTTGGATCTTCAAAGTCCTTTTTAGGGAAAACATAAACATTTAAACACTCTACTCAAGGTATACCTTCAAGTATGTGCTTTATAACAACTGAGATATGACTTTTTATTCGGCTTCAAAAGTTAATGCACAGCTCTAGAATATGTGGACTTAGGTATTTGAATTTGGATCTGTGTAACTAGTATGTATAAGATATTAGTAACAGGCAGGACTGGCTTATTCAGTAGATGTGATGTGGATGATTAAACATACTGTTAACATTTACATATACACACATTTGAGATATACACATTTGTGTGTGTGTGCATATATCTATATCTATCTCTCTTTATATATATATATATATATATATATATATATATATATATATATATATATATATATATATATATATATATATATATATATATATATATATATATATATATATATATATATATATGTATATATATATATATATATATATATATATATATATATATATATATATATATACATACACATACACAGATATATAAGTATATATGTGTCTCATCCCCATCAACATCGACATCTCCCATCGACAGTTCTCACTACTTTTTACAGGGGAACTACAGAAAGCATCCTGATGGACAACCTCTTAATATGGTACCTCTGAGCACAAATCCCTCCAGAGAGTGGTGAAGACAGCCAAGCTGATCATCAAGACCACCTTACCACCTATCCATGACTTGCACTTATCCAGATGTCTTGGCACTGCCAGAGGAATAAAGACTGCACTCACCCTGCTTACAGACTGTTCCTGCATCTATCATTTGGAAAGCTCTTCCGAAGCATACATTGCAGAGCTGCGAGATTCAGGAACAGCTTCTTCCCTAGCATCATCAGGCTGCTGAACTCTAGTAAGAACTACGCTCCATGATAGTCATCTGGGTCAGTAGAAACTGTAATAGCTTGTCTCAAATTGTGCATTAACCTGGTTACCAGGCTTATCTAGAACTTAGTGCAATATTCACCATGGCTGTTAACGTATAGGCCATCTAGGGCAGTAGCAATGCAGCAACATATGTCTTCTTTCAGTGCAATATATGTTATGAATTTGTAAATTAACCATAGTGCAATTCTCTAAGGTCCATCATGCAATACCCTAATGTTCACAGTGCAATACACAAATGTCTCTTTCTGTGCAAGGATCAATGCAATGTCTTAATCAAGTACCTGTGCAATACTAAAGTCTCATGCAAGTAAGTGTTCACTTCAAAAAGTGTTAAAATGTATTTCTAATTATGTGTAATATTAGTCTGTCTACCTGCATGTCTGTGATGTAATAGCTAGGTGTTATATATCTAAATGTCTGTGAAAATTGTCTATATGTTGTCTGCACACTGAGTCCGGAGACACAGAATTTCGTTCAGTTTTTGGACTTGTGTGATTTCTGAATGACAGCAAAGTTTAGTTTGACTTGACTTTTGACTTTGCCTTCATATATATATATATATATATATATATATATATATATATATATATATATATGTGTGTGTGTGTGTGTGTGTGTGTATATATATATATATATATATATATATATATATATATATATATATATATATATATATATATATATATATATATATATATATATATATATATATATATATATATATATATATATATATATATATATATATATATATATATATATATACATACACACACATAGACACACACACACACACACACACACACACACAGACAAGTATATATATATATATATATATATATATGTATATATATATATATATATATATACACACACACACACACACACACACACACACACACACACACACACACATACACATTATATACATTTTCCCCGGGATTCATGAAGTTTGTGCCAGGTGCAGGCATAACGTTGGCATTCCAACACCAAATATGGCAGGTGAGCGATCCAGGTATGAGCTGTTTTCACGTGCACTACCTGCGTATGCTACACCTGCATAGCACCCGGCTCCTGTATGCTAATTACCCCATTTGCAGCAGTGTAGCATGCAAATGAAGGTATTTGGTGATCCAGGAAGTGGTGCAGGCATAGTGTAAGCCTGTAGAAATGTAAACCGTAAAAAACGGTTTACATTTTTGCAAACATAAAATTGGAGCCATGACAGCCGTCCAAACACATGTATTATATTGTTAATATATGCATATTGCTAAATATACAGCTATTGGCATAAAAAACATGTACAAAATATAAAAAGAACATTTAATTTTATTTTTCGCACTATTGCAAAGTTTAAGCGCGGGGCAGCGGCACGCAAACCAGATCGCAAGGAAAATAGAAAAATGTAGAATAAAACTGTAATGTAACACATATCATGATTTCCCCATAATAGTCAATGGCAGGCATGTTACACCACACCATGGAGCAAGGGTTGCTAAGGGGCTGTGACAGTGTTTTGCGCAATAGCTAGGAATTAGTAGGCAATGCCATGCAAATGACAGGAGTAATAGTGAATCACAGATTCGCGGCTGGTGTAAGGATGCACCTCACAGTGTAGTGTTATAACACCAAGGTGTGCCCTTGAGATACAAATGACATCAAGAGAGGGGTGTGTCACCTTTGCTGTAAGCAGATTGGAGCATTGCTAATTCGGTTTTCCCATAGCTAAGCAAAGCTGCAGGAAAGGGGTGTGTTGAACTGCTATAGCTTTGCTTAGCTGAGAGCACACAAGGTAACCGAGTATGCATGTGAACGGAGATTAAAATGCGCTTAAACTCGATAAACGGGTTTGAGTGGTGCGCACCGGAGCTGAAACAGGAAGGATATAGGAAAAAAATAAGGAAATGCTGCAGCAGGGAAATTGGAGTACAAATGACTAATTAACACCTAGGAACTTACAGTGGGCCATTGACAACAGCTAACAAGGCTGCAAGCAGCTACCTGCAGAACAAGAAAGGGGGGGGCTGTACTGCAAAGAAAACAGTAAAGTGTCACAGCAGAACAAAGCAGAATTGCATTATATCAGCTACAAAACAAATTTTGCAACACATGACTGGGTAGGGAAAGTACAAAACAAGAAAGTTGTCAGGTGGATGCATTCCTGGCAATGGGAGGGGATCCAGGTTTTTAAAGTGAATTAAAGGGCAACAGATTAATCAAGGCAGGCCCCACACTTGCATTATCCACTGTAAAATCCAGATACCCTGCAGCTGGAATTGCTCATACACAGCCAATGACATCAGCAGCATCCATAGCACAATAGTATAAAGTGTGAAAGCACCTCACACACACTTGTGTATTCCCATACACTCTGCCCCATTGGTGTATACATATGGAGAACTTTTAATATGTACATGCTAGGGGCTGCCATAGCTTTGATCCACCAGCATGTGTTGGAGACTGAAGGTGGTGTGAGGATGATGCTGACAACCACCTCAGGCACCAGAGGAGGAGAAGAGTGTTCAGACCCAGGGTAACCTATCAAGGGCTACACGATCTGGAGATAGTAGAGAATTACAAGGTGGACAGGGACACCCTAGAGCAACTTGTGGAGCTGTGCCAGACATGTCTCAGAGCCAAAACAAACAGCGAGGAACCCATCCTAGTGGATATGAAGGTATGTGTAAGCCTGAGAATACTAGCCACAGGTACCTTTCAAAGGCCAACTGGGGATATCATGGGGATTTCACAGGCATCAGCATCCAGGGTACTTCACCAGTTCCTGGATGCCATGTTACTACATTCCAATGAGCACATATACTTCCCCCAAATGCAGGAGGAGATGGCCAGCAATATGCGTCTCTTCCACTGTGTGGCAGAATACCCGGAGGTACTGGGTGCAACAGACTGCACGCACATACACATCAAGTCACCTCCCGGTGAGCAGGGTAGGTGCTACATAAACCACAAGGGATACCCCTCCATCAACTGCCAGGTTGTGTGCAATGCCCAGGACATTATCATGGATGTATGTGCTGGCAGCCCTGGAAGCTATCATGACTTCCACATCTGGCATGCCTAACAGCTGTATCACGTATTTGTCAGGGGGGACATCCCAAATGACCACCTGGTGGGGGATGCTGGCTATGCACTGGAACCGTGGATGATGACTCCCATCAGAAATGCACACACACCCATGCAAGAACGCCATAATGAGGCACACGCACAAACCAGAATCATCATAAAGCGTGTGTTTGGGATGCTGAAATCATGGTTCCGTTGCTTGGACACATCTGGTGGAGCCTTGCAGTACTCTCCAGGCACGTGTGCCCACATCTTCATAGTATGTGTCATGCTACACAATATGATCCTGTGGAAACAGCTGCAGCAGGGACAGAAAGGTGAAGGCCCTCTTAGCCCACCACCATTGCCAAGGCCCCCACAGGCACAGAGGTACTCATACCACAAACACCCTGAGCCAGCCCCAGTAGGCAGATGGAGGCATGCCCAGTATGCCCATGCCTTGGCAAGGAGGGAATGTATAGCACACACACTGACAGGGTAGGCACCTAGGGATTGACACCTTTCTCCACCTGCACACACAGTAAAAATGGATGGCACACACACACACACACACACACACAAGACTACCTGCAAATTGTCATGTATAGGCAGTCTACTGTGTGCATCCAACATAGGCAGCCCTCAGCTATTGCACACACAACTGCTATATCGCACAAGGTAAGTCAACACCTGAACAGTAAATTAAGCTATCAGCATGTGCTGATACTATATGTATAGGTTCATAGGTAGGTACTTGGCTAACTGCCCAAGGGCATTCATAAGCCTAGCCAAAATGTGTCAGCTTTTGCCACCCCATTGATTAATTAACTGTCCCTCTGTGGAGCAGAGCCAGTGGCGGGATCCCTGGGGTGTATCTACTGTTCCCCATCCACTCTTCAAGGTTTCTCTTGAAGAATGTTAATGAGGGGCTCTGTATAATGTAATTAGGGATGTTGTTCCAAAGCATGGGGAGTGTCTGTGACAGGAATCTGTCCTTCCAGCATGTTCTAGTTATTGTTGTGGCAAGGTTTAGCTCACTACAGCATGTGGCTCACTGTGACATGGATTCCCATAGGTGGAGCATATCCTTTAAGCCTGAGTTGGACATGGCTTTGTTGGCCAGCAGAGATCATCTCTGAGTAAATGAGATGCCACTGAGTAAAGCAGGAATTTATTCAGTCTGGCTGCATAGGACATATGTTTGAGGCCAGTAATCCTGTTGGTGAGGTACGTTCGTGGACCTTCCAGCTTTCGGAAGTGTCTTATGAGGTACATCCCAAATGGGTTATCATACTCTATGATGGGACTGATGAGTGATGAGTAAAGGGGCATTACAACCTCAGTATGTCTAGATGCGAACCCTTTAGTAATCAGATGGCCTACATAGAAGGATGTCCTAACTACTTTGGAGATATGATTGTCAAAGGAGAGATAACTATCTACCTTAATCCCCAGATCCCATATTACTTTGTCTGTATTAAGGTGGCTGCCACTTATGTGTTAATATGTGGGTATTTAGTTTTTTCCAAATGGAATGACCATGCAGTTTGTGGCAATTAGCCTGAGGCCATGATTTTAACACCCTGTGTCTCTCTCTGTGAGGCCCTTTGAAGGATGTCTGTGTCAGCTGGACTGTCACTTATGGCTCCTAGTTTGCAGTCATTGCCAAACATGGTCTACCGTAGTCCACCTGTGTTTGCCTGTACCTCTGAGAAGTATATGCCAAACAGTAGGGGTCCCCAGACTGAGTCCTGTGGGACACCAGTTGTGACTAGTTAAGAGTTGGACCTGGAGGCTGCTAGTCTTACCATGTGGGTTCTGTGTGTAAACCTGTTGGCAACCCATCCTGTGATGTATGGGTTCATGTACAGGCTGGTGAGTTTATCAATAATACCTGAGTGGGGAATAGTGTCAAAAGCCTTAGTGAGGTCCAGGTAGTATGTGTGAACCACCTCTCCCCTCATCTAATGCCTTGGTGACTGTCTGTAAGACATCAAACATGTTCAGTAGGCATGATCTGCACTCAACCAAGCTGACCTGGGTTGGGTCAAGTGTTTGGAGGTTACCAATGTCTTTGTTAATAAGTGCCATGAGGATGCGCTCCATAGCTTTGCAGACCAGGCTGGCCAGGCTTATGGGGTGGTAGTTACCATGGTCAGTTGTGTTTCCATCTTGGTTGAGTGGAATAACCATTCCATTACCCTGGAATCTTCTCTATCCAAATTTAAGAAATCTATTAAAAGCCATCTCAGCAACAAATGGTTATGTCCCTGCTCCACACCAGATTAACTTCAGTCCTACTCCACTCCTGCTATAAGTCTTGCCTTAAACACATAATCTCCTGATAAGACTGTTTAGTCTTATCAATACCACTTTCAGATGCATGATGTGACTCTAGACTGATATTTAACATACTTTATTGTTTGTATATGTATTGATCATTATATATGTCTTTGTGAAGGAATTAATAATGTAGACTCATCTATATTGTCTGGTTAAATATACTAAAAACATGTAAAATATATTAGCAGCAAACAAATCCAAACCAGCCCAGAAGATGAAAATGTTGAAACACAGGTGCCCAGGAGGAAGGTAGCTGGAATAAATAAGCTGAACCACGACAAAGTAAAAT
Source organism: Protopterus annectens (assembly GCF_019279795.1). Lineage (NCBI taxonomy): Eukaryota > Metazoa > Chordata > Ceratodontiformes > Protopteridae > Protopterus > Protopterus annectens. Next base: position 1,718,738,288 of record NC_056732.1, on the reverse strand, counting down.
CTTCTTTTTTAATACAAAATGGTGAGCGCTTTCACAATGGTAACCATTGCTTCATCAGACAGCTCATTCAAACAGCAACAGCACTTAAATACTTTAATTCATTACTAAAACAACCAATCCTACCAATCAAAGTTAATTCAGCACTCAGAAATCAATTAATTACTATGGTTACGTTTTGCCCTTAGTTAATTGCTGACATCAGAAAAACTCTGTTTAAAAACCACATGCACAAAATGTAAAAACAAGAACATGTGGATAAATATAAATAAAATACATAAAAAGTCAATGACTGGTTTTTATAGCTTGTGTGTTGCTTAACTCCAATAACAGCCTGCATTTAAATTGGAACCTGTGCACTGAGAGAGAGCCTTACAAGACTATCTGCAAATATATAGAACTGAGTATATTTTTCTGTATTATTCTGTATTATAGAGCTAAATTGTTGCTTAGATATCTGTTGTCTTACTGTTCTGCAAATATACAGAGATCAGTATATATTTTTCTGGTTTTATAATTTGCACTGTGATTCCTCTCATCTCTGTTGAAACTGTCACCCCCCCCCCCCGTTCTTGGTTGTAGTTTAAATTTTGTGGCTTTTGCGGTGCCCGGCCCACTGTAGATTTGATCTAGGACACTCCCCCACTCCCATCTCTTTACGGCATTCTACCTAATAAACTCTTTCTGCACTTGCTTTTAGTCCTTTTTAATTTAATTACATTTTTTCAAACTGTGTGTGGACTAATATTGCTACATACTCAAGTGTGCCAGCTTGCACTACATGTGAATTGTTTTTACTACTGCTTTTGCTACTTTTCTGAAAAAAAAAATTGTAAGCCTGTTTCCTACCTTTCCTGTAATTAGTGTTCCAGATACAGATTTGTATCCAGGACTGTTTGTAAGCTTCTGAGCCCCCCAAGCCTTTCTGTGTTGGAGGGAAGCCTTCTAGCTTATCAGTGGGAGTGGTAAGCATTAGGTAACCTGTCTACCACATAAGGAGTGGTTCTGGCCCAGAATTTGTAGTTATTGGCCGTTTGGGCGGTCTTCCATCTCTCTCAACTTTCTGATTTGAAGGCCTGCATTTGCACTTGTTTCTGTCCTGTAACTCCTGGGCCCATCTCATTTGCTCACTCAAAAAAAAAAAAAAAAAAAATTATCTGCTTTTACTGTATTTGTGTTTCTTCCTACTTTATTTTGCTTTTGCGTCATCTTAATAGTACTCAATTGTATTTATTACTGCTTGGTGTAACTCATTCTAAGCCTTTTAGTTTAAGCACTTGGGCTTCAAACCAGTTGTTTTACATTAAGAAGGTTTGTGGTCTGCACTGTAGTGGCAGAACAGTAGCTTACATCCTTCTAAGTTGGGAACTGCTGATTGAGGGCTCAGTGTCTGTTATTCTAAAAGTGTATTAATTCTGGTTTAAGCTCTTGGGCTTCAGGCCAGTTATTTTACATTAAGAGGGTTCGTGGTCTGCACTCTTGTGGGAGGAGAGGCTGGACTCTGCCCTTCTTAACTGGGAATTTCTGGTTAAAGGCTTATAGTAAGACACCACACCTCGCACGTACGGCAGTGCACGGCCAACCCAATAACGAAAAACACACCAAAGGCCAGCAATTGTAGTTCCAATTCCAGTATTTTATTGATGACAAAACGGTGCTGATAAATGCACCAAAATAAGTGCTTACTCCTCAGACTAGTTTCGGCAAGTGCCTTCTTCAGTGAGGAAAACAGACAGTAAAGCAGCTCACCAGTTTCATAAGATGCATTTAAATAACCCCAGGACCAATGGGAAAAAAGTACATTTCATATAATTACATAATAAATGAGCAACTTGGAGGTTAATAGAATAGAGAAACAAAACATGGACAACAAATGACTGATAATTTATATACATGTATATAATATCAATTAGGTGTAGCTTATGTGAATACTAAAACTATAGAAATACCCTGCTTATTAATGTCATTAAAGAATAAACACATAAACCAGCTGCAGAACAAGTTAGGTAGATAAAATAAGTCAGACAAAATGTCTGAATAAATAAGTATCACAACAGACATAAGAACAGGTATGATATAATAATTTAAATAACCTGTTGGGTAGATATTGGTATGACTACTAAAGTCAAAATTGCATAATATGTGAATAATGAGGAATAACGCCTATACAGTGTGTCAAATATAAATCAAATCACCAAACAAGGTGTAGGAATATATGGTGTAAAAAGATAAAGATAAATTGTTGACAAAAATGAAATCCTGTGAAGGATATCCAAATTCCTACAAAAAATGGAGCACAATTACCTATATAACTATATTGGAGTATACATAATTCACAAAAAATGTCCTTGTCCTGATATAAAACTGGGATATGGGTATTAATTATGAATATGTGGCATCCACAAAGTTGGTTGTCTTCATAATAATGAAAGAAACCATCATGAAGGTACGTCAATCTGAAAAACTGTGACAATACCCTATTTTAAGAAATACATATGCAGGTGCAACTACATATTTAATACCAAAATTGAATGAAACACATCCTGTATCGATATAACCAAAAATTGAAGTATACAACTATTTATCCTAGATGTTCATTAAGACCTGGCGGAAATAGTGCTCCTAGATGGATAATCCAATATTTTTCTTTGTGACTAAGTATACTTTGCCAACCTTGTTGGTTGTGTCTGTTACCCATGATTTTATCAATGATCATAAACATGAAGTTGGCTGTTTTGTGTTTGGTCGAATGTTGATATAAAGCATTGGTGGATTTTTTTGTTATGAATATCACTTCTATGTTCCCCAATCCTAATTCTCAGCGAACGGGAAGTTTTGCCCACATAGAATGCATTACAATGGCACGTGGCTAAATAAATAACCCAACTGGATGAACAGTTGCCAAATATTCATACATCATACACTTTGCTAGTATTGGCACTAGTAAATTGTTTGAGCTTATTCACCTGACTACATGAACTACAATGGCCACAAGGGAAAGTGCCCAAGAGTTCATCACCTGTAATTGTGAGTTGTTTATAGTTTGCACCACCACTCTCCTGGTGTTTATAGTGTGAAAACAATGTACCCAAGGTTTTGCCTCTCCTGTAAGAGATCGAACATTGGTTTCCCAAAATATGTCGAAGATAGTCATTGGCCAACAGAATATTCCAGTTATTATTCAGAATACCCCTAACTATTTGATGATTCCTACCATAAGTGGTAATGAATCTGATATTATCATCCTTTGGGCGATTGTTCCTATCCTTATATTGTAATAATGAATTTCTGTCCTGTTTGTCAGTCCAGACCCTGGCAGATTCAATATCAAAATCAGAATATCCCCTGTCCAAAAACCTATGACTCAAATCCTCTTTAGCTGTTTCATAATCAACAGTAGAGGAGTTAATAAGTTTCATTCTCAAAAATTGAGATTTAGGGATGTTGCGGATGGTGTGGCGTGGATGCATGCTAGATGCATGAAGTAATGAGTTGAACTGTGGATATTTTCTGTGAGTTTTAGTATTTAGGGTATGGTCACTGTTGCGATATATCGTGACATCCAAAAAGTCTATCACATATTTGTCAGATGTAATAGAAAATTCAATACCCCATATATTATTATTTAAATACTCCACAAATTCAGACAGATACACAGTATCCGCACGCCACACCATCCAGCAATCATCCAGGTATCTCCTCCAGATGTCCATCTCCACTAGATAAATGTTGTGTAAGGGATTGTAAATCAAATATTCTTCCAAATATGCCATAAAAAGGTCGGCATATATTGGGGCAAAAGAGGCACCCATGGCTGTACCTCTCAATTGCCAATAACATTCTCCTTGGAAATAAAATACATTTTTATTGAGGACATGTTCACACATGCATATAAGCAATGTATTGAATCCAGGTGGATACAATTTGGCTTTGGTGAGCCAAAATTCCAGAGCCTGTAGACCTGCCCAATGTGGTATGCTGGTATAAAGAGATTTCACGTCCAAAGTACACATGATCCAATCCGGATCAAGCTGGGTATCCTGAATAATATTCAGAAACTGTGTTGTGTCCTGAATTCTAGCTCTGACATGTATCAACAAAGGTTTCAAATATTGTGTTAAAAACACAGATAATGGTTCAGTCAGTGAACTATGACCAGATACTATCGGTCTGCCTGGAGGATGTGTAATGGATTTATGAATTTTAGGTAGCCGATACAAAATCTGCTTTGATGGATCCTTAACCTGAAGATGCTGCAATGTTTTTTTGGTAATGATGCCCTCATCCAATGCATCATTAAGGAATGTATCTATCTCCTGTTTGAATTTTTTAGTTGGATCAACCCCCATATGCATATAACATTTGGAGTCAGATAGTTGTCGAAGGCCTTCCTGAACATAGTAATTCATATTTTGAATTACCACAGCTCCTCCTTTATCAGCTTGAAGTATAACAATATTGTGGTTAGATCTAAGTTCAGATAGTGCCTGTTTTTCTTCCAAGGTCATATTATCCGGGGCAATATTGCATTCCAAATGTGGAAAATGAAGATCTTTGAGTACTGCTTGTTGAAAAATACCCACATTCTTGTTCATGGGCGGTTGGAAAGTAGATTTTTGAAAGGTAAACTCAGAAGATCTTTGAGATATGGTGGTGTCCTGTTCAGAGAAAAATATCTTAAGGTTAAGTTTCCGACAATAATCCATAACATCCAAAGAAGTAAGATAATGATCAGAGAAGAAACTGGGAACAAAACCCAATCCTTTATTCAGGATATTGTGCTGTTGGTCAGTAAGTACAAAATCTGACAAATTTAGAACATTTTCAAATGGTGTTGTCAATGTCTCAGTAAGGCTTGTACCAATCCTGGCATGGATTCTGTTCTTATTTCTATTGGTGTGTTTCCTCCCCCCTCTGGATTTCTTAACATGTCTAAAGGGAAGTGCGGATTTGTTGTTTTCTTCTTTAATGGTGAGTTGATGGAAATTCCACCCTCACTATCTGTATATGATGACTCCTCCCCTGATGTGCTTGTATATGTCTGGTCTCTATTTTTCAGTATGGACCTTGGTCTCTTCCTGGACCTGCCTCTGGTCATTCCTGATCCCATGTCCTGAAATCTAACAGTTCTCTGTATTTGAAAGGGTTGTCCCTTTTCATAGTCCATGACATCTCTATTAAATTTTTTAACCTTTCGGTCCTTAACCAATTTATCATAGTTAGTCAATTCTTTGGACAGCCTATCCAATAATTGGTGGTAGTTGTTATTGGACTGGAATTTTTTGCATTCAATGCTCAATTCTTTTACCTCTGAAACACATGCATCAATTGTCCTCTCATAATAAGAGGTTAAAATTTTTACAAAGACTATCGACCCATTTCTTAATGCCTCGTCCCATTCATCCGTCAGCCTCTGTTCAGATCTGCCAACTAATGGGCGGAGTTTGATTCTCAGGCCTCTAGCCGCCAAATTTTTATGTAAATATGCTTTAAACAGTCTCAGGTGCCAAATATTGGCTCTAAGGCCTTTTAGTCCTTTTTCCAAATTGCGGAATGCTGTTTCACAACTATCACCCACATATAAGTTAGTTTGGCTCTGGTTGTTGCTTGAGACTTGGCCCAGACCAAATATGCCAATATCTTCTCTATCAGCGCACAAACCATCCAATAATTTATCCAATTCCATACTGAATATTATTCTGGATATGCTGTCCAAGAATAGATGTCAAATATATCAATAGTATTACTGATACCACAGGAAGGAAACCCAGAGACAGGGCCAGTCAGAATTCCTATGTCCCACTGAGAGTTGACTTATTGCGACAAAAGTCAAAATGTATAAATCCTTATTGTAGAGTTAAGGCATAAGTACAATTGACCTAACTATATAGGACCATCATAAACATATCAGAGACAGATAATTAGTCATTCTTTGTAAGGATAAGAGTGGGAGTCACACCTACTGGGTATCATAAGACAATTATGTCTAATATAAATAAAAAATGTAGATTTCTGTTGACATTGAAAAACCACCTAGTAAAATTCACAAAGGAAATAATACTGGTATAAAACCAAGATATAGGTGGCTGAAAAAAATGTCAAAAAATATAAATTACCTAATAAAGTTGTGGTACAACTTCCAATTGGGCCTGTAGCATTATCATGTATCGATCAAAATGTTGTTGAAGACTAATATTCCCAACCTAAAGTATTATGTTGCTGAAGAATGAAAACACTCTGGTAAAAATCACAGAGGAAATAATTCTGAATATAAATCTAAGATAAAGGTGGCTGTCAAGATGTCAAAAAAACCTATAAATTACCTAACCAAGTTGTTGCACAACTCACAAATGCGCCTATAGCTTAATAATATATCAATCAAAATATTATGAACACTAATATTCCCGACCTAAAGTGTTATGTTGCTGAAAATTTCAGCACAAGTGTAAATATAATCAGGACATGCAAACTAACTGTATGTATATCACATAAATATTTCAAAATCTGACATATGATTAAGACTGGTTCATAAACCCATATACTTAATTATTATATGTCAAATAATTATCAGAAATTATTTCAAAAAAACCACATCACCTGATTGATCATGAAAAAACAGTTAACCTTCATCACAATATGTATGTATACCAAATGTAAACCCAAGATAATATAAATGAAATTTAAACACAGTATCTACTTAGTATCCTGAATTCAAATTTGCTGTCAGCTAACTGTGAATGAAAATAGTGCAGTAAGTAATCAAGTTTGTGATAAAACATATCATTTAGAAGCTAGTACTCCAAAGAGTGCCAGTTATCAAACCATTCATAAAAGTGATGCAACTAATGTTCTAAACAATTATATTAAGTAATGTATTAGTTGGGTACCAAAAAACATGCCCATAACAATGGTATGCACCTTGTAACACATTTGAATGACTGAACACAGTGATAATCAGATCAGCCCAACTGTATATAAAACAAAACCACTGAGATATTGACTATATATTGGCTATCTATTCAATAGTTGAAGAATGCAGCCAAATCAACATCAAAATATTGATAATGATAAATCCCTAAAAAGGGGGCATACTGACAACTATCATATGAAAAAGTTATATACTCTGGAAATGTTAATGTCAGACCTGAACCCAAATCACAAGACAGTCCATCCTTTCCAATATAATAAAGAATGGAAAGACGTCGCAAATGTATACTTCACATAAATATAGTATACTTAAACATGAACTATAGATCACCATATATAAATTAGGAAACACTCAGTGGAAATTAGAATATATAAGTCCATAAGTCAAATGTCCAAACTTTATCCAAAAATAGCCGGACACGATAGATGTGAAGGTCCTAAGGATATAAATGCTCATATGAACCGAAGTAGTAGGTAACCAGTACATATAATTAGTTCACCCAGTCCCAAGAGTTGTTCTCTGTTGGATTCAAAAAATCTTCGTGAGTAATGGCCCAATTCAAATACGAGCAGAAATCGTCATGTGTCCATCGCAATAATTAGTCCATAAGTATAACAAACCATGATACAATCATGGTGGACCCATAAACATATATTCAGGCACAGTTTTCACACGACTAGTTGGAACCCTCTAATAAGAAAAATGGTATATAGCTGTTATGCCCCTTCACAAAAGCGCAATATAGAAAATGAATCCAAAAATCTGTCGCAACCAATAATCTGATCCACCGTATCGATATATGTAGATTAAAGTCATCAGATAAAGCCCACATCCGTGGTAGATATAAAAAGTAATCATACCTATAATGTCCTGCGCTCATATTCACAGTAGCCACACAAACGATAAGATTACATTCCTTTAATGTCCAATTTTAGTCTCCAAAATCAGCTTTGTAATTGGAAGCACGTACAAATACCTGCGTATCTGATATATGCATACGCCCAGGCCTAGGCCTGATGGTTCCATACAATAATTAACCCTCCGTAGCTGCCACAACAAGTTTAAACTCAAACAAAAAAGTGTGTCCCAAGGCTTACATACGAACCCAATATCTGGATGTAAAAATGGCATCCATAATAGGAACCAGCGAGACCGAATCCACAAGCGTCATCAGGGAAGGAGTCATCTCCTACCAGCCAGGAAAGGAACTAGACGCCAACAGCGAGGAACATCAGAAATGTAAGACACCACACCTCGCACGTACGGATGTGCACGGCCAACCCAATAACGAAAAACACACCAAAGGCCAGCAATTGTAGTTCCAATTCCAGTATTTTATTGATGACAAAACGGTGCTGATAAATGCACCAAAATAAGTGCTTACTCCTCAGACTAGTTTCGGCAAGTGCCTTCTTCAGTGAGGAAAACAGACAGTAAAGCAGCTCACCAGTTTCATTATTCACATATTATGCAATTTTGACTTTAGTAGTCATACCAATATCTACCCAACAGGTTATTTAAATTATTATATCATACCTGTTCTTATGTCTATTGTGATACTTATTTATTCAGACATTTTGTCTGACTTATTTTATCTACCTAACTTGTTCTGCAGCTGGTTTATGTGTTTATTCTTTAATGACATTAATAAGCAGGGTATTTCTATAGTTTTAGTATTCACATAAGCTACACCTAATTGATATTATATACATGTATATAAATTATCAGTCATTTGTTGTCCATGTTTTGTTTCTCTATTCTATTAACCTCCAAGTTGCTCATTTATTATGCAATGATATGAAATGTACTTTTTTCCCATTGGTCCTGGGGTTATTTAAATGCATCTTATGAAACTGGTGAGCTGCTTTACTGTCTGTTTTCCTCACTGAAGAAGGCACTTGCCGAAACTAGTCTGAGGAGTAAGCACTTATTTTGGTGCATTTATCAGCACCGTTTTGTCATCAATGAAATATTGGAATTGGAACTACAATTGCTGGCCTTTGGTGTGTTTTTCGTTATTGGGTTGGCCGTGCACAGCCGTACGTGCGAGGTGTGGTGTCTTATGTTTCTGATGTTCCTCGCTGTTGGCATCTAGTTCCTTTCCTGGCTGGTAGGAGATGACTCCTTCCCTGATGACGCTTGTGGATTCGGTCTCGCTGGTTCCTATTATGGATGCCATTTTTACATCCAGATATTGGGTTCGTATGTAAGCCTTGGGACACACTTTTTTGTTCGAGTTTAAACTTGTTGTGGCAGCTACGGAGGGTTAATTATCGTATGGAACCATCAGGCCTAGGCCTGGGCGTATGCATATATCAGATACGCAGGTATTTGTATGTGCTTCCAATTACAAAGCTGATTTTGGAGACTAAAATTGGACATTAAAGGAATGTAATCTTATCGTTTGTGTGGCTACTGTGAATACGAGCACAGGACATTATAGGTACGATTACTTTTTATATCTACCATGGATGTGGGCTTTATCTGATGACTTTAAACTATATATATTGATACGGTGGATCAGATTATTGGTTGCGGCGGATTTTTGGATTCATTTTCTATATTGCGCTTTTGTGAAGGGGCATAACAGCTATATACCATTTTTCTTATTAGAGGGTTCCAACTAGTCGTGTGAAAACTGTGCCTGAATATATGTTTATGGGTCCACCATGATTGTATCATGGTTTGTTATACTTATGGACTAATTTTTGTGATGGACACATGACGATTTCTGCTCGTATTTGAATTGGGCCATTACTCACGAAGATTTTTTGAATCCAACAGAGAACAACTCTTGGGACTGGGTGAACTAATTATATGTACTGGTTACCTACTACTTCGGTTCATATGAGCATTTATATCCTTAGGACCTTCACATCTATCGTGTCCGGCTATTTTTGGATAAAGTTTGGACATTTGACTTATGGACTTATATATTCTAATTTCCACTGAGTGTTTCCTAATTTATATATGGTGATCTATAGTTCATGTTTAAGTATACTATATTTATGTGAAGTATACATTTGCGACGTCTTTCCATTCTTTATTATATTGGGAAGGATGGACTGTCTTGTGATTTGGGTTCAGGTCTGACATTAACATTTCCAGAGTATATAACTTTTTCATATGATAGTTGTCAGTATGCCCCCTTTTTACGGATTTATCATTATCAATATTTTGATGTTGATTTGGCTGCATTCTTCAACTATTGAATAGATAGCCAATATATAGTCAATATCTCAGTGGTTTTGTTTTATATACAGTTGGGCTGATCTGATTATCACTGTGTTCAGTCATTCAAATGTGTTACAAGGTGCATACCATTGTTATGGGCATGTTTTTTGGTACCCAACTAATACATTACTTAATATAATTGTTTAGAACATTAGTTGCATCACTTTTATGAATGGTTTGATAACTGGCACTCTTTGGAGTACTAGCTTCTAAATGATATGTTTTATCACAAACTTGATTACTTACTGCACTATTTTCATTCACAGTTAGCTGACAGCAAATTTGAATTCAGGATACTAAGTAGATACTGTGTTTAAATTTCACTTATATTATCTTGGGTTTACATTTGGTATACATACATATTGTGATGAAGGTTAACTGTTTTTTCATGATCAATCAGGTGATGTGGTTTTTTTGAAATAATTTCTGATAATTATTTGACATATAATAATTAAGTATATGGGTTTATGAACCAGTCTTAATCATAGGTCAGATTTTGAAATATTTATGTGATATACATACATTTAGTTTGCATGTCCTGATTATATTTACACTTGTGCTGAAATTTTCAGCAACATAACACTTTAGGTCGGGAATATTAGTGTTCATAATATTTTGATTGATATATTATTAAGCTATAGGCCCATTTGTGAGTTGTGCAACAACTTGGTTAGGTAATTTATAGGTTTTTTTGACATCTTGACAGCCACCTTTATCTTAGATTTATATTCAGAATTATTTCCTCTGTGATTTTCACCAGAGTGTTTTCATTCTTCAGCAACATAATACTTTAGGTTGGGAATATTAGTCTTCAACAACATTTTGATCGATACATGATAATGCTACAGGCCCAATTGGAAGTTGTACCACAACTTTATTAGGTAATTTATATTTTTTGACATTTTTTCAGCCACCTATATCTTGGTTTTATGCCAGTATTATTTCCTTTGTGAATTTTACTAGGTGGTTTTTCAATGTCAACAGAAATCTACATTTTTTATTTATATTAGACATAATTGTCTTATGATACCCAGTAGGTGTGACTCCCACTCTTATCCTTACAAAGAATGACTAATTATCTGTCTCTGATATGTTTATGATGGTCCTATATAGTTAGGTCAATTGTGCTTATGCCTTAACTCTACAATAAGGATTTATACATTTTGACTTTTGTCGCAATAAGTCAACACTCAGTGGGACATAGGAGTTCTGACTGGCCCTGTCTCTGGGTTTCCTTCCTGTGGTATCAGTAATACTATTGATATATTTGACATCTATTCTTGGACAGCATATCCAGAATAATATTCAGTATGGAATTGGATAAATTATTGGATGGTTTGTGTGCTGATAGAGAAGATATTGGCATATTTGGTCTGGGCCAAGTCTCAAGCAACAACCAGAGCCAAACTAACTTATATATGGGTGATAGTTGTGAAACAGCATTCCGCAATTTGGAAAAAGGACTAAAAGGCCTTAGAGCCAATATTTGGCACCTGCGACTGTTTAAAGCATATTTACATAAAAAATTGGCGCCTAGAGGCCTGAGAATCAAACTCCGCCCATTAGTTGGCAGATCTGAACAGAGGCTGATGGATGAATGGGACGAGGCATTAAGAAATGGGTCGATGGTCTTTGTAAAAAATTTAACCTCTTATTATGAGAGGACAATTGATGCATGTGTTTCAGAGGTAAAAGAATTGAGCACTGAATGCAAAAAATTCCAGTCCAATAACAACTACCACCAATTATTGGATAGGCTGTCCAAAGAATTGACTAACTATGATAAATTGGTTAAGGACCGAAAGGTTAAAAAATTTAATAGAGATGTCATGGACTATGAAAAGGGACAACCCTTTCAAATACAGAGAACTGTTAGATTTCAGGACACGGGATCAGGAATGACCAGAGGCAGGTCCAGGAAGAGACCAAGGTCCATACTGAAAAATAGAGACCAGACATATACAAGCACATCAGGGGAGGAGTCATCATATACAGATAGTGAGGGTGGAATTTCCATCAACTCACCATTAAAGAAGAAAACAACAAATCCGCACTTCCCTTTAGACATGGTAGGAAATCCAGAGGGGGGAGGAAACACACCAATAGAAATAAGAACAGAATCCATGCCAGGATTGGTACAAGCCTTACTGAGACATTGACAACACCATTTGAAAATGTTCTAAATTTGTCAGATTTTGTACTTACTGACCAACAGCACAATATCCTGAATAAAGGATTGGGTTTTGTTCCCAGTTTCTTCTCTGATCATTATCTTACTTCTTTGGATGTTATGGATTATTGTCAGAAACTTAACCTTAAGATATTTTTCTCTGAACAGGACACCACCATATCTCAAAAATCTTCTGAGTTTACCTTTCAAAAATCTACTTTCCAACCGCCCATGAACAAGAATGTGGGTATTTTTCAACAAGCAGTACTCAAAGATCTTCATTTTCCACATTTGGAATGCAATATTGCCCCAGATAATATGACCTTGGAAGAAAAACAGGCACTATCTGAACTTAGATCTAACCACAATATTGTTATACTTCAAGCTGATAAAGGAGGAGCTGTGGTAATTCAAAATATGAATTACTATGTTCAGGAAGGCCTTCGACAACTATCTGACTCCAAATGTTATATGCATATGGGGGTTGATCCAACTAATAAATTCAAACAGGAGATAGATACATTCCTTAATGATGCATTGGATGAGGGCATCATTACCAAAAAAACATTGCAGCATCTTCAGGTTAAGGATCCATCAAAGCAGATTTTATATCGGCTACCTAAAATTCATAAATCCATTACACATCCTCCAGGCAGACCGATAGTATCTGGTCATGGTTCACTGACTGAACCATTATCTGTGTTTTTAACACAATATTTGAAACCTTTGTTGATACATGTCAGAGCTAGAATTCATGACACAACACAGTTTCTGAATATTATTCAGGATACCCAGCTTGATCCGGATTGGATCATGTGTACTTTGGACGTGAAATCTCTTTATACCAGCATACCACATTGGGCAGGTCTACAGGCTCTGGAATTTTGGCTCACCAAAGCCGAATTGTATCCACCTGGATTCAATACATTGCTTATATGTATGTGTGAACATGTCCTCAATAAAAATGTATTTTATTTCCAAGGAGAATGTTATTGGCAATTGAGAGGTACAGCCATGGGTGCCTCTTTTGCCCCAATATATGCCGACCTTTTTATGGCATATTTGGAAGAATATTTGATTTACAATCCCTTACACAACATTTATCTAGTGGAGATGGACATCTGGAGGAGATACCTGGATGATTGCTGGATGGTGTGGCATGCAGATACTGTGTATCTGTCTGAATTTGTGGAGTATTTAAATAATAATATATGGGGTATTGAATTTTCTATTACATCTGACAAATATGTGATAGACTTTTTGGATGTCACGATATATCGCAACAGTGACCATACCCTAAATACTAAAACTCACAGAAAATATCCACAGTTCAACTCATTACTTCATGCATCTAGCATGCATCCATGCCACACCATCCGCAACATCCCTAAATCTCAATTTTTGAGAATGAAACATATTAACTCCTCTACTGTTGATTATGAAACAGCTAAAGAGGATTTGAGGCATAGGTTTTTGGACAGGGGATATTCTGATTTTGATATTGAATCTGCCAGGGTCTGGACCGACAAACAGGACAGAAATTCATTATTACAATATAAGGATAGGAACAATCGTCCAAAGGATGATAATATCAGATTCATTACCACTTATGGTAGGAATCATCAAATAGTTAGGGGTATTCTGAATAATAACTGGAATATTCTGTTGGCCAATGACTATCTTCGACATATTTTGGGAAACCAATGTTCGATCTCTTACAGGAGAGGCAAAACCTTGGGTACATTGTTTTCATACTATAAACACCAGGAGAGTGGTGGTGCAAACTATAAACAACTCACAATTACAGGTGATGAACTCTTGGGCACTTTCCCTTGTGGCCATTGTAGTTCATGTAGTCAGGTGAATAAGCTCAAACAATTTACTAGTGCCAATACTAGCAAAGTGTATGATGTACGAATATTTGGCAACTGTTCATCCAGTTGGGTTATTTATTTAGCCACGTGCCATTGTAATGCATTCTATGTGGGCAAAACTTCCCGTTCGCTGAGAATTAGGATAGGGGAACATAGAAGGGATATTCGTAACAAAAAATCCACCAATTTTTTATATCAACATTCGACCAAACACAAAACAGCCAACTTCATGTTTATGATCATTGATAAAATCATGGGTAACAGACACAACCAACAAGGTTGGCAAAGTATACTTAGTAACAAAGAAAAATATTGGATTATCCATCTAGGAGCACTATTTCCACCAGGTCTTAATGAACATCTAGGATAAATAGTTGTATACTTCAATTTTTGGTTATATCGATACAGGATGTGTTTCATTCAATTTTGGTATTAAATATGTAGTTGCACCTGCATATGTATTTCTTAAAATAGGGTATTGTCACAGTTTTTCAGATTGACGTACCTTCATGATGGTTTCTTTCATTATTATGAAGACAACCAACTTTGTGGATGCCACATATTCATAATTAATACCCATATCCCAGTTTTATATCAGGACAAGGACATTTTTTGTGAATTATGTATACTCCAATATAGTTATATAGGTAATTGTGCTCCATTTTTTGTAGGAATTTGGATATCCTTCACAGGATTTCATTTTTGTCAACAATTTATCTTTATCTTTTTACACCATATATTCCTACACCTTGTTTGGTGATTTGATTTATATTTGACACACTGTATAGGCGTTATTCCTCATTATTCACATATTATGCAATTTTGACTTTAGTAGTCATACCAATATCTACCCAACAGGTTATTTAAATTATTATATCATACCTGTTTTTATGTCTATTGTGATACTTATTTATTCAGACATTTTGTCTGACTTATTTTATCTACCTAACTTGTTCTGCAGCTGGTTTATGTGTTTATTCTTTAATGACATTAATAAGCAGGGTATTTCTCTAGTTTTAGTATTCACATAAGCTACACCTAATTGATATTATATACATGTATATAAATTATCAGTCATTTGTTGTCCATGTTTTGTTTCTCTATTCTATTAACCTCCAAGTTGCTCATTTATTATGCAATGATATGAAATGTACTTTTTTCCCATTGGTCCTGGGGTTATTTAAATGCATCTTATGAAATTGGTGAGCTGCTTTTCTGTCTGTTTTCCTCACTGAAGAAGGCACTTGCCGAAACTAGTCTGAGGAGTAAGCACTTATTTTGGTGCATTTATCAGCACCGTTTTGTCATCAATAAAATACTGGAATTGGAACTACAATTGCTGGCCTTTGGTGTGTTTTTTTTTAAAGGCTTATAGTGCCTGCATATTTGAACTGCTTCTTACTGAAATTGGTACACCTTGTTTGCTGTAGCATAGACTAGATTCAGGCCTGCTGAATCTAGCTTTGTTTGTATGCTTGTTGTTTGTTTGCTTGTTATTTCCCTGAAACGCTAATTCCACCTAAAATGCGGCTTTTCAGTGCTTCTGTGGATCCCTAGTGATATCTGCATTGCTTACTGTACTTATTTCCTTGTTTCACTTGAAAGAAAGTTACTGTTTGTCATTTTTGCATTTAAGTTACCTGTAACACATTGCATTTAAGTTACCTGGCACTTGCTCACTAAAGCAATTATATAAGTCAGCAGTAAAAAATTAAAAGCACTACACCCTCAAAAACTCCCCTTGAGTAACTTGTTCCCCACTGGCCCTTTTTTTCATTTATAAAGGAATTCCCAATACTATTCTAGCATGTCCAAAGGTCAGTTGTCAATCTCCACTCCGGTCCAGCTGGTGAATCTGGGAATCTTGAGGCAATGTTACAACTGCCTCATGTACACAGACAACCCTCTCCTCCTCCCAACAAATTCCAACACATGTGAGAGATGCAACCATATAGCCAAACTGGAGGCTAAGCTCTCTCAACTCAGTACTGGCGTAACCAGTCAGGAGGAGAAGGAAACCACACTCACTACAATTCCAGTCTCACATAGACCTACCACGACAGCAAACCAAACACATAAACACACAAAAACATACTCGGAGGCTCTAAATAAAGATCTGCCTAAGCAGTAGAGACCTCCAAAGCAGACACCCAAGCAACCGCTACCCCAAAACAAAACACATGCAACACATAGATCACAAAGCCAGTGTGCCGAACAGTCACAGCCCTTAAGGCTAAACAACACACTTGATACACTTGTAATAGGTGACTATCATCAGGCACACTGACATCCCGCTCACCAGGCTGAACAAGGAGAGGGTCACGGTGAGGTGCCTGTCGGGTGCTAGGATCTGCCACATAACACAAGCATTCAGGTCACTCCAAGGCAAGTACAAATATGACTCGGTCATTGTCCATGCCGGTGTGAATGACCTGAGATGTACCTCCCTGGACTACATGAAAAGAGACATAGAGGAGCTCTCTGAGCATGTAGCCCAGGCCGGTATGAACCTGACCTTGAGTAGCATCTTACCCTCACCAAGAATGATGCCACAATATGAAGACAAGAT
Source organism: Protopterus annectens (assembly GCF_019279795.1). Classification (NCBI taxonomy): domain Eukaryota; kingdom Metazoa; phylum Chordata; order Ceratodontiformes; family Protopteridae; genus Protopterus; species Protopterus annectens. The sequence goes on along the minus strand of NC_056732.1, from coordinate 1,718,721,516 downwards.
GATCAATTTCAACAATTGGCTTAAGTATTGGTGTCATTCAAAGGGGATCCAATGCCTGTCAGCCTGGGATGACATGCTCGACAAGCCTCGATGCTTCGCTAGGGACGGCTTGCACCTGTCACCCCTGCGCTTTCGGATATTGGCAAAGGCTCTTGCTTCCCCCATAGTGCCTTTTTAGGCAAGGCTCAAAAGACAAACCCACCTCCATAGGTATCACAAGGGATAAGAAACTAAGAGTAATGCTACTCAATGCCAGAATTCTAAACCTCAAGATGCATGCACTCGAAACTCTCCTTAGCATGGAGAACATTGATATCTGTGCAGTAACAGAAACCTGGTTCAAGGCTCCCGAGAGCACCCCAGCACTACCAGGTTACACCTCATACCATGCTTTACAGCCCCAAAACTTGGACCGAACCTCAAAAGGAGGAGGAGTATCAATATTCTTCAAAGATACCCACACCTCCAGGTTGGTGGCACAGCACGAAGCATCAGAGACTATCCATGTGCAACTAACAGTGGGTAAAACTGCCTTCCAGTTTATAGTCTGCTACAGACCACCCTCCCAAACCCAGGAACCCCACTCAGCCTTCCTGAGAACACTGGAAAATATGAAGGTCTCTCCAAATACCATTATATTGGGTGACTTCAACTACCCAAACATAGACTGGAAGCATTACTCTAGCTCCAACACCCTAGCCCAAAGGTTCCTAGAATTTATAAACTCAAATGCTGTGGAACAACTTGTTACCACTCCCACAAGAGGGGAAAACATACTGGACCTGATCATCACCAACATGGGGACTCTATGCTCCAGACCAGAAATGTATCCCTCACTGTTAAGATCAGACCATAAACTAATCTCACTGGATATTCACATCCCAACCCCACCCCCTGCCCAGAAAAGCACAGTGAAAATCTTCTCTAAAGCAAATTTCACACTCCTCAAAACCGAGGTGGAATCCTTCAAAGCCCCAGAGCCTGTGGAAAATACGGCCCAGACTGCAGAATCCTTTATAAATGCATTCTGTGAACACCTTCAGGATTGCATGGATCATGCAATCCCAAATAAAACCAAGACCCAATCTTCCAAAGGCAGACGTCCTGTCTGGTGGACCCCAGCCATAAACAAACTATACAATAGAAGGAGGAAGCTACTACATGATAGAGCAAAATCCCAAAAAGGGAAGGCATCTCTGATCAGTATTAGCAAAAAACTACGGGCACTCATAAAATCGTCTAAGGCCAGCTTCGAGAGAAATATTGCACAGGACACTAAGGATAATCACAAGGCTTTCTTTAGTTATGTTAGGAACCTGGGTGGGAATTCCCAGATATGCTCAGAATTACTCCAAAATGACAAAAAATACATCGAACCCACAGACATTGCCAACATCCTAGCTGACAGGTTCAGCGCAAACTTCTCCCTCCTCCCCCACCAAAAGGGCAAATATCTATCCCAGCAGATGCTCAGGTAAGAGCCGCCCTCTCCAAAGCAAGAAACACAGCATCAATGGGACCAGACGGTGTCCCGGGCTGCTTCCTACATGAACTCCAAGAAGAGCTAAACCCAAACATAAAACTACTGTTCAATTTCAGCCTTAGTACAGGATATGCACCCAAAGAGTGGTGTACAGCAACAGTGGTCCCTCTCCACAAAGGTGGTGCCTCAACGGAACCTGGAAACTATTGCCCCATAAGCCTAACTAGCTTGGTCTGCAAAGCTATGGAAAAGATCATCATGGACCTCATAAATAAAGATATTGTGGACCTACAGACACTAGATCCTACCCAGTTTGGCTTTGTTAAAGGCAGATCCTGCCTCTTAAACCTGGTCGATTTCTTTGAAACAGTCACCAAGGCCATTGACGAGGGGAAGGTGGTCCACACAGCCTACCTGGACCTCGCAAAAGCCTTCGATACAATACCCCACTCGGGCATTATAGATAAGCTCACCAGCTTAAATATAAACCCCTATGTCACTAGATGGGTTGCAAACTGGCTCAAGGACAGAACCCACATGGTTAGAATTGCTGGAGCCATGTCAGACTCCAAACCAGTTACAAGTGACATCCCACAAGGCTCAGTCCTGGGACCTCTCTTGTTCGGTATATATTTCTCGGAGGTACAGGCCAACACATAAGGACTGTGGCTGACCAAGTTCGCAGATGACTGCAAACTGGGCGCCATAATCGACTCTCCAGCTGACACAAGCATCTTCCAAAAGGGCCTCATAGAAACAGACAACTGGTGCCAGAGCCATGGCCTCAAGCTAAACGCCAAAAAGTGTATAGTCATCCCCTTTGGCAAAAACAAAGTGCCCACAAATTACCACATAGGTGGTAATCCATTAAGTACAGAAGAAGTAATTAGGGACCTGGGGACCCAAGTTGATAGCAATCTCTCATTTGACAACCACGTGGCCAAAGTGGTTAGAAAAACATTTTATATAGCCCACCTAATCATGAAGGGATTCACATCTAGATCAGGGAAGGTCATCGTGCCTCCCTACTCATCTTTCATCAGGCCCATAATTGAGTACAATGCCCCTTTTGGGATGTACCTTACCAGACACCTGCAGCAACTGGAAAGACCCCAAAAGTACCTCACCAAGAGGATCAAAGGGCTCAAACAGATGCCATATGCTGCCCGGTTAAAGAAACTCCAGCTCTACTCAATGGCATACCGCCTGCTCAGAGGCGATCTGTGCCTGACGTATAAAGCGATGTCCTACCCGGAATTAATGGACATGCTGCACCTCAGAAAATCAAAATCCCATCGAGCTACGCACTCGAGAGACTTGAACCTCAGCACTGAAATAAATAGGACATGCTGGAGGGACAGATTCATAACCCAGGGGTTCCCTTCACTCTGGAATAAATTCCCAGTCCAGGTTAGGCAGAGTCCCTCATTGAGTCTCTTCAAGAGGAATCTTGATGAGTGGATGGGAGATCGTAGGTTTACCCCGGGTATCACTTCTGTGTCACTGTTAGACAGAGGCACAGTATACTAACCTCGAAAAAGGGCATAGCAAAATTAATTTAAAATGGGTGGTGAAAGCCAAACACACTCTGGCTAGGCTTATAAATGCCCTAGGGCAGATAGCCTAGTATGAACCTATGAACCTATGAATAAATACATATACTCATGTTCCCCATTTAGTAACTACTTACGTGCATGGGTATAAGAGTAAAAATATATATAAAAATATATATAAAAGTATAAGCAGTACACACTCAACAACTTAATACATACATTCTGCTTATTAAATGCATATTGTCCACCTAGTAAATACATATGCTTTAATACATGCATCTCAACAAATGCTTGTCTTTAGTGATATCTATGCTAGAAGCAGCTCAAGATATACTATCATATTGACCTAAAGCCCTGCATGTGTTTATGTAGTCTTCTCTTGTTAAAATAGTATTATTATTTTTTTATTTTATTTTAACCTTCTAGATTTTAGCACTGTCTTCAATGGAACACTATAATTCAAACCCAAACCTCTATGTGCTCCTAAACACAAAAAATGGATTTTATTTTTGAGTAGTATCTTGCATATGTGTTTCTTTGCAGCTTTTCTCCCCGGGCCTCCACTGAAAATGGACATATATCCAGTTGGACTATCCCATTTAACAAATGTAAAATAAAATAAAATAAATAAATAACCGTTGCTATGCGCCATTGTATGGGCATGAAGCCTGTGTAGAGGCTGAGGTTGAAAAGCTTAATTAGGTGAGGGGTTAATTCGTCTTATAGTGTTTGGAAGACGCAATCTGGGACACCATCTGCCTCCACTGATGCTGTGTTTTGCCATTTGAGAGGGCTATTTCCACCTGTGTGTCTCTGATGTCTGGGATACTGTACTTTACGGGTATGGTTGTGGGCTTTTTAGGGGGTGAAGTTTGCACTGAATGTATCTGCAAGGATGTTGGTGATATTAGTAGATTCAGTATATTTTGTGCTATATTGCACCAGCACAGTGCAAGTGTATGTGTTACCACTTAGATCCTTGACATAGCCAAAGAAGGCTTTGTGGTTATCTTTTGAATCCTTGCCTATTTTCCTGTTGAAGTTAGCCTTGGATGATTTCATATTGGGCATAAATTTCTTACTAATACTGGTCATGGATGTCTGCCCTTCTTGGGATTTGCTGTTTTTCTGGACTACTGCCTACTTCTGTTGTATAGCCTGTTTAGTGCAGGGGTCCACCAGACTGGTGTCCTTGTCCTTGTGTTGGAGGAGTGAGTCTTGGTTTACCAGTGATGGCACGATCCATACATCCTTGTAGGTGCTTATAGAGTGCATTTGTAAATCTTTCTGTATCTTGAGCAGTGTTTTCCCCTTACCGTGGGAGCTGTGAAACCTCCCACCTTTGTCTTTAGTAGTGTGAAGTTAGCTGAAGGAAAGGTTTTCACTGTGGTTACCTTGGGTGGGGGAGATGGTTGGGTGTGGAAATCATCAGTGAATAGTTCATGGTCAGATCTAACCAGTGACCAGTTTACCTCTGCTGTGGTACACCTGTCGCCCATGTTGGTGATTACCACTTCTAGTATGTGTCCACCTCTGGTTAGGGAGTTTACCATCTGATACAGGGCATTTGAGGTGATAAATTCCAGGAAGTGCTGGGCCTGGAAGTGAGTACTCGAGTAGGTTTCCTAGGTAATGGTAAGATAGTTAAAATCGACCAATACCAGGGTGTTCGGTAGGACTGTCATGTTTTCTACTGCCTCCAGGTAGGAGGAGTGGTGGTCCTGGGTCATGGAGGGTGATCTGTAGCAGGCCACAGTTTGCATTGCAGTTGTGGTTGATGTTAGCTGCACATGGATGATCTCAGAGGTATCATGCTGCCCCACTAACCTGGAGGTGTAGGTATCCCTGATGACTATGGATAGATCAGTCCATGTTCTGTGGCCGAAATGTGTGGTATGGGTTGTAGTCCGGTAGTGCTTGTGTACTCTCAGTAGCCTTAAAACAGGTTTCATTTACTGCACAGATGTTGATGTTGCCCATACTGAGGAGTGCTGTGAGTGCATGCATTTTGTGATTACAACTCCTGGCATTGAGTAGCATAACCCTCACTGATTTTGTTATTGTGCTATTTACAGAGGTTGGATTCACCTGTGAGACTTGCCTAAAAAAGGCACCATGGGGGCGCCAATAGCCTTGACCAGTATTCGAAAGCCTAAGGCTGACACATGCAAGCCGGTATCGTATTGTGCATGCATGTTTCCCATCTGTGCTTGTTTCTCATCTTTCCTGTAGGTAATCTACTGGTAAGCAATAGAAAGCCTTAAACTGATACAAGTCTTCTAGCTTCCAAGATAGGCTTTTGGAGTGATTAGGTATCAGTGTTCTGTATGTTCTTGCTGTACTTAACTGTTTTCTGACTACATGGTGATTTTTCACTGTATATTGTGATCTGAAAACTCTGTTTATTCACATATTATTTCTGTGATGGCCTGCACTTTAGAGGTTCACAGACAGGTAGTAGGCTATCTGCCTAAGGGCATTTAGAAGCATAGCTACAGTGTTTTGGCTTTCTCTGCACCATTGATGAAGTAACTGAGCCTCTGTCAAGAATAGCCAATTAAGTGATTCCAGGCAGAGTTGCCGAAAGCTGTTGAAGACTGTGGTGGCGGAGAGTGATAGGGGCACTTAGTGATCTAAAAAGGGCATGTTAATGTGAAAAATCAACACCATTCAATTTTCTCAACAGGTCTTGCAGCTATAAAACTGGTGGGGCTCCCACTCCCCCTGGCTGTATGGTTCTGGGACACGTGATCCTAGGGGTGTATATTCTGTTACCCATTCACACCTCAAGGTTTCTCTTGAAGTGTGTCAGTGAGGGGCTATGCCTAATGTAGTTAGGAATTTAATTTATAGTCTCTCATTTCATTTGTTATGTTTTGATTTCAAGAGTAAGTGAAGCTCAGTGGGTTTGGGCGCCTCCGCCCTTTGCTTAGCCTAGCTTGCACATAGAAATCATCTAAATAGGAAATAGGCAGATGCAATGTTAATGTCAATAGTGTAATGGTTACAGCATTCACATAGTATCTGTGCATTCGTGGTTCAAATCCCAATAAAGTCAGAGATGTTTGTCATGTTAAAAAGTATACCTTAACCACAGATTGCATATTTAGGCAGTATTCTTCAGTATAATAAACATTTGAAAAAAACATGTGTGCTGGAGAGTAAAGTCAACAGAGATTGTAATGTTATGTAAGCACAGTGAGATGTTACTTCACTGAAATGTATATATCCTGAGTAGTTAGCAGATGTGGCCGTGTTTGTGTGCACAGGTTATACATTTTTAAATTTTGTTTAACCGTGTTTAACTGCTGTTTTAATGTCACGCAAACACTTTTAAACATGCTTACAACTGCTTAAATGAGCCTTATTCTGGAGTAAAAAACATTTTTAAAGAATCGTAGGTCTTGAACCTGGACCATACACACCATAGTCATGGGACTTACCACTAAGCCATCTGAGCTGTATACATGTTCTATGGTCTTTAGATGACACCTTTTTCTATAGGCATTCCACAGTACTGACCACAAATGGGACAGTCACTTTGTGTACATATGTACAGTACATTATAATGTACTGTAGTTTGTGAATCAACATATACAAGTCTACATATGTATAACTGTTAAAAATGAATACTAAATATAGATGCGATGTTTGCTCTGAGAGTGTTGATGTAGAAGTACAGAGAAGGTCAGAAGGAGTTGCATTGTGTCTTTGTGGATTTAGAGAAAGCATATGACAGGGTGCCTAGAGAAGAGTTCTGGTATTGTATGAGGAAGTCGGGAGTGTCAGAGATGTATGTAAGAGTGGTACAGGATATGTACGAGGGTAGTGTGACAGCGGTGAGGTCTGCTGTGGGAGTGATGGATGCATTTAAGGTGGAGGTGGGATTACATCAAGGATCAGCTCTGAGCCCTTTCTTATTTTCAATGGTGATGGACAGGCTGACAGACGAGATCAGACAGGAGTCCCCGTGGACTATGATGTTTGCAGATGACATTGCGATCTGTAGTGAGAGTAGGGAACAGGTGGAGGAGACCCTGGAGAGGTGGAGATATGGTCTAGAGAGAAGAGGAATGAAGGCCAGCAGGACTAAGACAGAATATATGTGTGTGAATGACAGGGAGGATAGAGGAATGGTGAGGATGCAGGGAGTAGAGGTGGCGAAGGTGAATAAGTTTAAGTACTTGGGATCAACAGTTCAGAGTAATGATGAGTGTGGAAGAGAGGTGAAGAAGAGAGTACAGGCAGGATGGAGTGGGTGGAGAAGAGTGTCAGGAGTGATGTGTGACAGATGAGTACCAGTAAGAGTGAAAGGGACGGTCTACAAGAGGGTAGTGAGACCAGCTATGTTACACGGGTTGGAATCAGTGGCATTGACAAAAAGGCAGGAGTCAGAGCTTGACATGGCAGAGTTGAAGATGTTAAGATTTGCACTGGGTGTGACCAGGATGGACAGGATTAGGAATAAGTATATTAGAGGGTCAGCCCAGGTTGGAAGGTTTGGATACAAAGCCAGAGATGCAAGATTACATTGGTTTGGACACGTGCTGAGGAGGGATGCAGAGTATATTGGGAAAAAGATGCTAAGGATGAAGCTGCCAGGTAACAGGAAAAGAGGAAGGCCTAAGATAAGGTTTAAGGATGTGGTGAGAGAGGACATGCAGGCTGTTGGTGTGATAGAGCAAGATGCAAAGGACAGGAAGAAATGAAAACAGTTGATCTGCTGTGGCGACACCTAATGGGAGCAGCCGAAAGAAGAAGAAGAAGAAGAAAAGATATATATATATATATATATATATATATATATATATATATATATATATATATACAGTTACATCTATAGCCATATATATAAACATCTATGAACACACTTCGTGACACAGAAGTAATCCAAAGGAATTGAAGTGCACACAAAACACATGCAGCTCTGGTATTATAACTATTAATATTAACTTAATTCACCATAGAAAGGATGGTTGTTGTGTATGTGGAGATTGGGGTGGGGGAGGAATGATGGGTAATGAAATTATGCATCAAGGAGAGCCTGGGTTGAATGTTCAATAAGTGAACTGGGGGAGTATACATGGAGTATGGGGGACAATAAAAAAGGACACAAAACAAGAGCCATTCTCATCCATAATACACCCTGTCAGGTCACATTGCAACACTTAATTCCACAAACATATGAACATTAACAAATACCATACATATATACACCAACTGATTATCACATTTGTTTACAGGAGTGAGGGAGGAATGCCCATAGTAAAATGTATATTCTAAACACCATAACATTTGTACATATCTCAGATGCCTTAGTGGTAAAGTCAGTGACTGGTGTTTATATTCCCAGGCTCAAGGGCTGTTAATTTATTTTGAGGGGTAGAATAAGGGCTGTTGGATGCAGGTTTATTAAGGTTGTAAGCAGTTTTGCATGGGTTTGTGCGACGGTAAGCAGTGCTTAAACACGGTTAAATGGATAAGCGCTTCACAGGTGTAATCTTTACTTACCATCATGAAGACCACGGGCAAACTTGCTTACAACTGCTTAACTGTACATTAATCGCACTTTCCCTACCAGTGCCTGCTCTGAGAGGTAAAATAATAACCACTTTCAGGATTAGAACCCACAAACATGTACACCATCCTCAGAGTAACCTACCAGTACACTACCTGAGATATACCTATGCCACTTGTATTATTCAGACAGGTTAAAACACAAAGGGGAGGATTGTGTGGAAATAAGACAAACCGCCATGTACCCAATGAAAGGTGCATGCTATATATATATATCTATATATATATATATATATATATATATATATATATATATATATATATATATATATATATATATACATACAGATGATATATATATATATATATATATATATATATATATATATATATATATATATATATAGAGAGAGAGAGAGAGATACATAGATACATGTAGATATATAGAGATATACATATATGTAGATATATAGATAGGTTAAAAACATCTACACATCTATGGAGGTACATATAAACATATGCAATAATATATATTATATATCTACATATATATATATATATATATATATATATATATATATATATATATATACATGCATGTGTGTGTATACAGCATCTGAAGTGTTCAAATCTGAGTATAACATGGACCATAGCAATCACACATTCTGCCACCCCCAAACAATATGAACATAACATATGAAGAGTATATGCCAATACACTATTACAAATATGTTCTATGGACATGAGCCAAATACGGTTAGTCACCAACACAACTACAATGACTGCAAATATCCATGACAGAAATACTCAGACATATTTCATTTAGCAACATTTTATTACATTCTGACGTATTTCCAAAAGTATTCAATGACTAGCATTGCCTGCATGCTATACAGGAAGCATTTAACAGTACCTTAATGAATCAGCCTGCAATTACCATAGTATTAGTCCACTAAGGAATAGGTGTTCATATAGGGAAAGAACACCCATACATATATATAATATGTATAAAAGCAGTTCCTACACACCTGCATCTACTATATATGCCCACCAACATCTCCCCCACACCCAAACTAATTACAACAATACATACTGTCATACCATAACCAATTATTCACTCACTGTACGACATCTGCTGAAACATTGACATACCTGGACAGAGACACACTAACATGGCCCTATGTGAAATAGTTGCTGTTATACAATGGAACAGCTGCTGATGTTACAGGGTTTATTTGAACTAATCCTGTTTCAGAGGGTTGAAAAGTAATTACACCAGGAAGTGTTACCAATTACTGATTATCAGCACAGTATGATACACATTTACACCAAACTAAAGATGTCTGATGAGCACACTGTAAACCCCCTAACATAATATGCATAGCCATACAGCCTTGAGCTGGTCAAACATCCTGGCCAGACTGAAACATATGCAGAAGTATTAGGTACAGACAAACCCTGCACAAGTAGCAATGTTCAGATATATAGCAGCCGTACTCACATTTAGACCAAATCCTCTAGGCATTACACACAATATATTTGCGTTTGTCACCATACAGCTGTTGCAATAGATTGCAGACAACACTTCCAGGCTGTCTTCCTCACAAGTAAGGCAAAGGGACAACGCCCAAGTGGAGTACTCAATTATACTCCACTGTTGCCATGGTATTGGCTAATGGAGTAGCTGCACAGCCGATGTGCATGTAATTAACTACATCGGAACACCAACTGGTGATCAGGATAGCGCATGTTACTGATCTCTAACTATAAAAGGATGCCTTGCCACACATTCAAACCATCTGTATATACCTGCAGAACAGTACAAAATACCCAACAGAAAATTGAAACACAAACCGAAAAAGATTAAAATACCAGTCAATAACACCTCCAATTACCAAGAAGGTATGTATAACATTAAGTATGTCTGTGTATGTCGTACCTGTTCTGTAATAATTACAGTGTAATCAATGCATATAGTGGAAATAGCTATCTTGTAGTGATGTATTGTTGAGCAGTAGTAATGCTTGTAGTATTCCATGTGTGTACTGCTGTATGTCACAAGGCAAACTCCTCATACACCACAAGGAATTATATATATAGGCTTGGAATTCACCATTTCTTTTCCAGCCACTGTCAGTGTCAGGGTTGGTCCAACAAGTATGTGCTATAACAGAGGATAGTATATGCTGATATATTGTAACAGTAGACATATGTATGGGTGTATTAGTGAGATGAACATGTCAAAGGTGGGCTTACTGTGCAAATAGGATTTGCATTGTGGGATATTGTGCCAATAACTGTGTAATGTATAGTATTCTAGGCAGATCTGTATTCCATTTTACATAGCATTTCTGTTATGTTATGCAAACATTAGTTATGTCTATTGGCAATTACAATACTCAATAACAGGATACATATGAATTGTAGTCATCTGACAGTTTAGCAGCATGATAGCAAAGAAAATTGGAAGAGCTAGGTAACTATCCATGCACATAAGACATGTAATATCCACCTCTCTAGTATCACTTGCAAGCAATAACAGCTGTGCATGTGTACATGTTATGCAAATGTGTAGTGACCCTTGTTACAGGGCTGGGCCAAATGGCTATGTGCACACCTACATAGAGTGGATATTGAGAGTAGAGACACACTGGTTGAACATTCAGGTTTGTGTAGCCTAACCTCTCATTGCCAACCTAACAGCTGCTTGCAAATGCTGTATGTAAGGTTGTGCACAGTACTGGTAATGAAACAAGTTGCATATCATCTTTAACTCCAGTGTAACATCTGCAGTAGGAGTGTAAGATATAGGAGAATGCTGCCCATGTGTAATTGCTGCTTCATAGGTGATGGCTTACACTATCTAATTATATCCTGATCATGTTGTTAGTGGCAGCAGAGTCTATTGATACTTGACTCTGTTTGGGGAGTGGGTGTCCGTGCCCAACAGAGCTCATGGTTCTGGTGGATATGTGAGTATATACCCAGAAAAGGATACAGACCTGTTGACACTTGCATCATCTGTAATCAACTATCAGGATGTGATGTGCTCCTCAGATGAGGATTGCTGCTAAAGGTAGCTACTATGTTTCTGTAATAGCCAGTGTTGTCACGTCCATAACACAAATATTTACATGTGAGCATCACTGTCTAAAACATCTTCATAAGCAATAAGTAAACTAAATACAGTACTTGGTACTTGTAGTACTGAATGCTCATACAAGCATGTCTACTAGTCAGCTACTGGTGTTTACTAATGCCAGCTTTGGGTATGTGGCCATCCTGGGGGAATGTAATCTCTATGCCATGTACACTGCCAAACCCACCTAACACCACACTCCACACATTGTCTGGGATGCAGCTACAGGGGTAAGCTGGAAGGCAATCCGGTCTACAGCCATGACTGGACTGGAGAGTCATGAGGTATAGGTTAACACATGCATCTCATCACTACAACCAACACATATCCTTACCAGAACACAATAAGGACACCCACACATACCACCAGAAATCACACACATTCACAGAGGCTTCTAAGTATCTGGCCAAGCAAAAGACCTCCTAAGTTGGAATAGACAGACAACTTAACACACAAACTGTATGACATAGTTTGCCAAATTGTGCCACCCCTCGGAACCCGTGGCCAGAAACATGCCCAACAGTACTCATTTGTGAATGTAAACTCTAGCACTATGTTACATACCAAGCTATACAAGAGCAAACATGCTGTCAGCTGCCTGTCTGCCATGATTAGCCACATACCCATACACTCAGACCACCTTTTGAACTATACACATGGCTCTGGCATATTCCATGTTGTTGTGCAGGACCTGTGATGCAGTAGCCTGGACTGCATGGAAACACACATGTAGGAACTGTCAGGTCTTGTAGCCCATGCAGGTATGTCTCAAGGCCTGGGTAGCATTCTGCCACTGGCCTGAATGATACTGCAGTACAGGGGCAAAAGGACTATATTCCACGATTGTCTAATGTACTGGTGTAATTCAAAGGGTATCCAGCATCTCTCTGCCTGGGATGACATGGTTGACAGACCATGATGCTTTGCCAGACAGGGTCTGCACCTGTCACCCCTGGGAATCTGGATACTGGCTAAACTCTGGGTCTCGCTACTCAATGATACATTTCAGAAACTTAATTATGGACTCACGTCAATCTTTAACATGGAGAACATATCTGTGCAGTGACTGTGATATGGTTCAACTCTCCAGAGAGCACCCCTGCATGACCATGTTATAACACATAGCTCACCTCGTGGCCATTACCCTTTATTGGAACACATAGGCCACAGGTGTGTCCATATTCCTGAAGGATATGTACACCCCCATGCTCATTGCACTTGCATAACTTCAGATGCATTATGCTGAGCAACTACCTTTGTGCCAAAGTGGAATCCAATTTGCACCTTGCAACAGATCACCCACCATGCCTCAGAATTCCCAACTGTCATATTGTGCTACAATGGGGAATATTATGTTTGAGACAGAAAACCATAATAATGGCTACTCTCAACTATCCCGTTATGAACTGGGAAGACTCCTCATGTACCAACACCTGTGCTCAATGCATGTTGGATTTCATTGCCCCAATGACCTGGATCACCATAGTCACACAAACAGGGCTAACAGTATGCTACACATTGTCAGTCTCCAAAGCCAATGTTATGCTTCTTAAGAGCAATGTGGTGACTGTCATGGCACCCATGCAGATGGACAATGCATGTGCAAATGCTGAATCCGACACAAATGCACATTAAGCACTCACATAAGTGCAGTGATTGTGCCATTGAAACAGAACCAAGATTCAACCAAACACAAACAGGAAGGCAAACATGTAGTACCCTGCCTTAAACTGTACCACAGAAGGTAGTAACTGCTGCAAGAGTGAACACACATGAGTGGAGGTGATCTCTAGTCAGCCTCAGTAAGATGCAGATGCACCATATAAAACCACACAAAGCTACTGTGAAACTAATCAGCCACATATTATGAGGCCAGCCACAGAGCATTCTATAGCCTTGTCGTGAATCGTAATGGCAACAACAAGACCTGCTGTACTTCACAACACTATGGCATGAGAAGTACTGCACCTACAGAAATAGCACTTGTTCATCCAGATAGAGTCTTGGATAACCTAAACCCACTCTCACCTCCCCCCAGCAGGTGCACATATTTATATATCCATGTACACTACAGAGCCCCTGTAATAATAACTACGCAGGTTCAAGCTGCACTCTCTAAAGCCATACGTACAGCTTGCATGGGGCCTGTCAACATCCCAGGGTGTATTTTACACAAATGTCAGAACAATTTGCTCTCCACATACACATCATGTTCAATCATAGCTTTATGTCAGGCTGTGTACACACTGAATGGTGCACAGCAACAGTTATCACACCCCACAAAGGGGTGTCACCACTGATAATGGGGAATAGTGCACTACTACCGTGTTGAGTCTGGTCTGTAAGGTCATGAACCTTGATCAACTTATTTGATGTAGTCAGTACAGATGTAGATGACAGTAAGGTTGATTCACACATCATATCATGACCTTTCCAGGTCTTAGAACACCATCACCCATACTGTGTTCCAGCTACACTCAGTAAACTAGGTGTATATTCCTATGTCACAGGATTGGCTGGCAACTGGACTGCTGGCAGAACCAACACTACAGAAGGTGTCTGACTAATACACGCACATCAAACCAGTGCCAGCTACAGTAACCCAGGGTTCATTCCTGGTACTCCCCCTCTTTCTTATCTATACCACACAGACTAACACAGAAGGCATCTGCCTATTGAGGTTTGTTATCTATACCACACAGACTAACACAGAAGGCATCTGCCTATTGAGGATTGCAAATGACTATGAGCTAGGAGCAATAGTTGACTCAATGAGTACTGCGGGCAACATACAGAAGGGACTTTGTGGGTCAGATGTGTGGTGTGTGACGTATGGCCACAATATGACAGCTAAGTATTGCATTGACATCCCCTATGTTAAAAACCCTGTACCCATGAACTACCACCTAGGCAGCGGTCAACATAATGGAAACTGTGTGTGTATGGGATGCAGCTGGACAGTAGTCTTTCCTTTGATAGTCACTTCACCACACCAGTCAGGTAGTCATAAGTGGCATCCCTAATCATGACAGGGTGCCATCCATGAATATAAAGAT